>NW_024423675.1:2827386-2966382 GCF_017311325.1 Ursus maritimus
ATTTGGGGTTGAATGTTTGTTGTGCATTTAAATACAATCCCTATTTTACGCTCAGTGTCCTTATCATACTTCAGGGGTTTTTTTTTTAGAAAAATAGGCATATTTCCTGTTTAGACTTTATAAGAGGGAAGTAACATGTTCCTCTCTCAAGGTTCTGTTCTTTGAGACATCTTTCTATGAAGTCCTTAACTTTCATTCTCTGTCAGCTCTGCCCAGATGGTGTAATTTCTTGGGAGGGCTAAAACCGAGCTGATCACTAAAGTAGCCACTAGCTCCATGTGGCTGTTTAAGTCAATTTAAATTAAATTAAGTTAAATTAAATTAAATTAAATTAAATTTTAATTAATAAAATAATTAATACTAAAACAAAATAATACTCATGTTATTTAATTATACTAGCCATATTTATGTGCTTGATAGCCACTTGAGGCTGGTGGCTACCATGTTGGTAAGTGCAGCTCTGTAACATTTCCAGAATCTCAGAAAGTTTTATTATGCAGTGCTGGTCTAAAGATTGGTCTGCCCTCCCCCGTCCCCTCCAAGAAGCAGATTCCCCTATAAGCTGGGCTTCCCACCTTACAGCGCTACTCTTACAGCCACCTGGAGCTCCAGGCCTCCCAACCATTCTCCCCTTCCAGCGATGGCTTTGGCTCCAACAGCTTCTCTTCCTCTCCATCAACCTTGGGATGTCAACATGCATGAGGACAGCCACCCCACACTCCGGTCGCACAAGTCCTCAATTCCTAGACTCAAATCCACTTGCTAACCACATCTCTATGGAGAACCTACTCTGCCCAGATGCGGTACTAGTCATGGGGAGGACATATAGTCACTGCCCTCACAGGGCTGATAACCCAGTGGGGGAGATAGACAATAAGCCAGTGGACAGATAAATAATGTAACTTTAGAAAGTGCAAAGTGCCATAAAAATGTAATCAACCAGGATAAGGAATAAGAGGGAGATGGGTTGGGGTGGAAGATGGTCAGGGAAGCCACCTGAGACCCAGAGGGGATGAGGGACAGAGCAAGTCATGAGATGATCTAAAGAACGTGCACTCTGAGAGAGGGAACAGCAAGTACAAATGTCCTGAGGTGAGTCTGGCTTGTGTGAGGAGAGCAAGGAGAAGGAAAGTAATAAGAAAGAAGGTGGGAGACAAGGCCAGGGACAAGATCATGAGACCCTCACGAGTATAATACTGAGAGGGGAAACCCATGAAATTCTGAGCAGGGGAGTCATAAGGACTTGTTTAGGACCTGAGAAGATACCCTGGCTGCTGTGTAGAGAAGACTGCAGAGGACACAGTAGACACCGGAGACCGTTAGGATTCTTGCTGAGAACATGGCGCCTAGATCAGGGCGATAGGGAAGGGAGGTGCAGAGAAATGATCAGATCTGAGGAAGGCCGAAAGGTCTTGCTGACGGATTGAGTATGGGGTATGAGGGAAANGAGGATGACGCTGGTTTATGACTTGAGCCCCTGGGTGAATGGTGGGGGCATTGCCTGAGATGGCAGGTGGCACATTTGTGGTGAAGGGGGTTCATCTCATTCTTAGCCGTCTTGATTTCGAGATGCCTGTAAGATATCCAGGGAGAAGGCGAAAACAGGGTGGGGGGCACTCAGAAGCAGGGGCAGTAGTAGTATTTTCACTTCCTTCAGCCTTGCAGGTCCCTAGGGTCACTGAGGGCTCGGCAGAGGAGCCCTTGACCTCTTCCCTCAAACACCCTCACCCCAGCTTCCTCAGCGTCTCCCTTTCCCAAGGCCCCTTCTCGTCAGCCTTCACACTGGATTCAAGTCTCTCCTCCCCTGAGCCCAAACTAAGCAGCGTGTCTCTCTAGACCGCACATCCTCCTCATGCAAAACGTATTGAAAAGCGGCAGCATTACAGGTATGGTAGTTATATTTGTCCTTAAATGTTTTCTTTAAAAAAGAAAAAAAAAGAAAGAAAAGTCCTCCGCTCCTAATAAATCCATAATGCTCGCAGACAGCTGTGTGCCTCGGGCTGCTGCCACCGCGTCGCTGGCAAGCGCTTCCTGCCCCGCTTGCGCCTGCCCCGAGCCCCGCAGGAGCGCCGGCTGAGCGTCGGCTGCCCTGCAACACGGAGGGCCGTGCCTCGGCTAGAAACCTGCTCTTTCAGGACCGGGCACTGGGCTGTCCTTCTAGCACCTGAGAGCTCATTCTCAATCTGCATTGCCGCCTCCCTGTCCTCAGCGCACCCCCTGAACGCTAATATCCCCCGGCCCTGTCCCAGCCGCCTCCTCTTCTCCCGCTGCACCCTCGGTGGCAGGCAGCCTACGGCTGTGGCTTCGGCTGTCATCAACATGTTGACGATTCCTAAATCTGTACCCCTGCTCTCGATCTTTCATCCAACTGCCTAACTGATGATCCCCCGATGGATATCCTATAGGCATTAAAACTCAACACACCTCTAGTTGGGTTTGGGACACAGTTTGAAGTGGTCTAGGCTGCAGGGTGAGTGGGCATTCAGTAAAAGGGGAAGGGAAGGAAGAGGCACGGGAGCGGACCGAGGGAGCGTGCGGGGCACGCAGGGACCAGGCGAGGCAGAGCCTTGAAGGTCATGTTAAGACTTCTGTCTTTATCCAAAGGTGATGGGGAAACACTGAAGGCGTTAAGCAGTTGGAGGAAGAAGCCATGATCAGAGTTGCTTTTAGACAAGCCTATTGGAAGGAAGTCCAATGTAACGTCTTCCTCCCAGGTAGCTGGAATATGGAACCCAGGTCGAGTTCCCTTGAAGCATGGTGGTCACTGTCAGGGTGCCTCCACGGAGCTTCCACTGTCACGGGCTCTGCCCCAAGCCCAGCTCCAGAAGTCAGGGGGTACCAGGTCACACCAACGGCGTGACAGGCCACATTCGACACCGCAGCAAAGACATCCCAGAAAGGCGGAGGAGGAGCTCAGCCTAAGGGATTAGCAGATCATAGACATTAAACTCTGAGTGCAGCAGTTGCCCTAGCCCTCTGCCTGGCGGGGAGCAAATCCCTGCTGGCCAGCAGTTTCCATATCCATTTAGAGGGGAGGATTAGGGAGCGGAAGTCCCAGAATTCCAGCCCCCCTGAAGGACAGAGGAGATTTGAAATGCCTGTGCCATTAATGAGGGCCCAGAACTGGGCTTTTGTTGTTTTGTTTTTTAAAGGAACCAGTTACTTGATAACTCAGGCCACTGATGTCCCCAGCCTTGGGCTATTTGTGTGAGTAGATGTCCTCAATCCGCCCTTCCAGTGCCCAGATGCCTTGGCCCGAAAACCCCAGACTCCAGGGGCCAGACCTGAGTCCCAGCCCAATGCGGGGCAGCCAGCACCTCCACGGAACCTCAGACCAGCCTTGGGCGGGGAGAGAGGAAAAACGTGCTCACTACACCTTTGAGAGGCAGGGCTAGTGCCCCCCGGGCTGAGGTTTATTTGGTAGCCATGACAGCAGGCATGACGACCATGCCTGTGTGAATCACCCTCTCTTTGTGCAGGCCCTGAGCTGTGGTTACCCCCTCATTCCGGTGGGCTAGGTCTCACGACCACCCCTTTTCAGTTGGAGAAATGAGGTTCGGAAAGATCGGGCCATGGCCAGGGGAGCCATAAAACCAGGCCCCCAACCTGGCTTCCCTGACTCCCTGGCCCCACCTCCTTCACCAGGCGTCTGGAGAGGGTGAGGCTCACTGGGCAGCAGGAAAGCAAAGCTGCCCCTGAGCCCAGTACCACGTGAGCCATGATGCTGACCAAGAGAAGGATAGCCAGGGGGGCTGCAGAGCGGGGAGGAAATATGGAAGCGGCCCCCAGGCTCTGGGACCAGGAGGAACCAGAGAATGTTATCTGGGGAGAGTACAGCCTCCGGAGACCAGAGCTAGGTTCATTTTCAGATCTCCAGGAGAAGGGCCTCTTTCATGGGGAAAGCAATCACGTGGTCAGGAGGCCAACCTAGGTAGCAGGCATGGAGGAGTGGACTAAAACTGGGATGTTGGGAGGCTGGGAGGCTGAAAGGCAGGGAGAAGAGAGCAAATCGAGTAGCTAGGAGAAAATGGGTTCAGGTGGCAGCAGTTCCATAAAGAGGGACCCAAAGGGTGGGACAACTGGAAGCAGTTCTGGAAAAAGCACCTACTGAGCAGAATAATTGTTTTGTGAGGTTGCCTTGGGCGGAGTGATACGGAAGGTATACAGGTTAGAAGAGATCCTAACAGTGTGTGCGTGTGTGAGAGAGAGAGAGACTGGGTGAGATCCTTTGTACGGTGGATGGTGTGTGTGCATGACCGTGTGAGGTAGGAGGGGAGGTCAGGGCTTCACAGAAAGGAAGCTGCCCTACGGAGATGACGTGCTCTAGAAGTCACATCATTTTGTTCCTGTTTATTCGTGTAGCTTAACTTGTGTGTGTCAATGACGGAAGTAATCTTTTAGTCAGATGCGTGGCTGAAATTTCTCACAGACATAGCTTTATGATTGTCTGAGCATGCACATGCCCTGGTGGATTTAGAAAGGCCTAGAACCATGTGCCCTGGTGTGACATGTTCTCCATCCTCTCTCCCAGCCTCTCTTCAGTAATTATTTTTTATTTGTTAAATGTGTAGGCTCATCTTTTCTTCCACTTTAACACCTCCTGGGATGGATTTCGAGAAACTGTCCTCAGCCCTCAAGGGTCAGATTCAGTCTGTCCCCAAGCTCATGCAGGTGTCTGGGAATGACTGTGGGTCTTCCGAGGAGTGACACAGGTGTGACAGCCCAGACTGCCGAGTAGGATCCCTGAGGATCCCTGAGGGGCTCGTGCTGAACCCCAGCACTGTTCTCAGAGAATAGACAAGTCCATGGCCAATACGCGCTCCGTAAAATAGGAATCCTATAAGATAGTCCAAAATGTGGGTTTTTTTTTGAGAAACTGCATAATTTATTTTCCTCTTCAAGATTCAGAATGTCTATTTGCATATAAAGGTTCTGGAAGCTGAGCTATAAAGACATCTGTTTAAATGATCTAAACCAGACTTTCCCAAGTTTCTTTGACCCCAAAACCCCCTTTTCTCACAACACCTATTCACATTTCAGTCTTAGAGCTCAGAGGAATTGCTGGGTCCCATGGCCCCTGAGGTTCCTTCCAATTCGACAGCCTGTGATTCTGCCAACAGAACCGGGACAAGACCTGCAGAGCAGTGCCTCCTTCCTGTCATCCTGGACAAGTTTCATCTGTTTGCTTTCGGCATGAGTGGCGTTAGGCCTGAGAGTAGGTACCTCGCCCAGAGCGGCGGTCTCCAAAGCCGGCGTATACCTGGGGTGCTTAAGATGGGCCACCGGGATGCAGAAAGTAGAGACTGTAACTCTTACTGATAGTTTTTATCTAAAAATAAGGAAGCAATCAATGTTTTACTTTAATATATATATGTATAATATACATATAATATAATATGTATAACATATATTACATATAATAGTATATGTATATAATTTAAAAGTAAATATATTGGAGGTACAATTTCAAAAAATTATCACCGATAGCAGTGCCTGATTAAAAATAAAAGCCAGTGACCTAGAAAATGTGCTCAATATATTAGTTTATATGCACAATCCCTGGTTCACAATGCGTAGTAGAATGGAGAACAGATGTGTAACATCTCACACGTGCTGTCTACATCTCGGCTGCTCGCTCTTTTCTTCATGCTGTGTCGACATCATGCTTTGTACATCGGTTCAAACAAGCTTACTAAGGAACTTCGATTTGTAAATGTCATGATTTTCAATGCAAATTCCGGGCCTAACCAGTATCTTGGAAAGATTTCCATTACATCCTGCAAGAGCAGTTCCTGTTGCCCACACATGTATTTCTGATAACCCAACCAATTTGATATACCTTTTTAAGATTGAAACAGTGCAATGAAACCCAATACCATGATAAAGCTGTTCCCAATCAAATAATTTAAAGAGGACAGCTCTCAGTTACATTTTTTTAATAGTTCAAACTAAATTCCTATCTACAGTCCCCCCGCCCCCCGCAAATTTCTTGAGTGCAATTACTCAGCAGGGCCCCGTGGTCCCTACAGGATGTCATCCTGAGGAACAAAGCAGCACAAGCCGAGAAGTACAAGATATTTTACCCATGAACACTTCAACCACCTGCTTTAAATCAAAATGCTTGGACAAAGCCCAGATGCCAGAACAAAATGCTCAACCCAGTCTGGCTTCGCTCTCTCGCGGCTTGTGACACTGGAGAACATTCGAGCTCCGAGAGAGACTGTTTTCCGTGAGGTGGTGGCCCCATCTACCTCTGGCTGGAAAATCGGCTCCAGCGGGACAGCGTGACCGCCAGCCCTCCTGCGAGCTGTCCCACAGGGCGCCGCTGCAGGTGACCTTCCTGCCCTCCCACCCACGCCTTTACCTTGGCTTGGCCATTTCCAGCTGCCCGGTCCATCTCCTCCTCTTGGGCTTTCTGCTCTCCGCAAAAGCCGTCAGGCAGAACAGGAACAAGATGAGTCTTGTGATATCAGGCATTCTGTGACCGTCTACGACGCCACCAGCCGCTCTCCAGGAACCTGCCGCGGGGCCGACCCCCCGGGCCGCACCACGGATTCAGTCTGCCGCTTTGGGACGGTGCTTCTCCAAGGCGCTGCAAGAGCATGACTGCCAGGCTGATTTTCCCAATTAGATATTTGATAGGGGTGCTCGTCCCACCCCACCTCCCACCGGCCCCCCCCCCAGGCGTGACACAAACACCAAGGCTTTGCCCTCTCTGCTGCTTAGTGATTGGCCGTTAGTCAGCAAGTTTGTCCTCCTGTGAAATTCTGCTTCCGCTGAGTCCCAGAACAGCTTTGCTAAAACTGTTACATTAAAAAAAAAAAAAAAAAAAAAAAATTAAACCTCTTGAACATGCCAGCTCTTTGCTGAGATCATTAATCCTTCCCTCTGGCTGCATAAAACCAGTCGGTCACATCCCCTAGGGAGACAGCTTGGATTCTGAGTGGATTTGCAGGGAAGACCTGATGGACAAGAAGAGTGCATGAATGTGCTGGGGAAATGCTGAGTAAACACACAAATGACCTGTTTTCACAGGGTTGCTTTATTTCTGTAAGAAAGCATATTTTGCCTATGGCCAGGGATGCTTGCTTTCCCCCCAAACACACATCGTTTTCTCAGTGAAAAGACATCAAAGCATAAACCCCTTTTGATTTTGAAGGAATGTATAAACCAAAGGAGAATTCATGATTATGTAAGCTGTTCTTATCATGAGAATTAGATTAATTTGGGTCTTTAATCCTAAAATATATAATTTCATCAAAAATTACACTTGATTCCTATCCTGGGATATGGAATTGTGAACATTTGAAGTGTAAAGATACATGTGGTTATATTTAATCTACTGAACAGAATAAAATGTTTAAAAACTACTTATTACTTGCCTGCTGTGTCCGAGATGGAGAGGAGTTTAGTGTGGTAGAGACGTAGGGAGATGAGGTTGGAGGGCAAGAGGAGTGATAACCAGAAGTCAACAGAATTGGGGTTTTAGTGTGTGAGAAAGAAATCCTTTAAGCAAAGTGGAATGACATGATGCAGTTTATTTTTTTTTTTTAAGGAATTCCTAACTGGATCAGTTGGATTGGAGAAGATATAATAACAAAGGAGGATGAAGTCCTGCCCTAATGGAAGGAAGGATGGAAGGAGAAGAGGAGGGAAGACAGAAGAATGAGATAGTCACGTTATTTCTGAAGTCGAATACATTTGCTGACTGAATAGAGTGGGAGTAAGAGAAGGCAACAGAGATATCTACGATTCTAGTTTGGAGGTGGGACTGATGGATGGTACCACCACTAACTGGTATCCGTTAGAGGTGGACAAGTTTGGTAGGGAGATGACATAGATTTTGACTTGTGGAATTTGAGGTATCATGGGACTTCCAGATGCCCAATAGGCAGCTGGAGAATAAGTAAGCCTGCAAGTCAGGAGAAAGGTCTGGACTGGAGAAAAAGATTTGGAGCCATCAATGTATGGTGGTAGTTTAACCACAGGAAAGGGTGAGATCTTCCAGGAAAATAGAAGTCCCAGTATAAGCATAGAATCCTCGGGAATCTATACTTTCTTTTTTTTTTAAGATTTTATTGGGGCGCCTGGGTGACTCAGTCGTTGAGCATCTGCCTTTGGCTCAGGGTGTGATCCCAGAGTCCTGGAATCAAGCCCCGCATCAGGCTCCTCCGCTGGGAGCCTGCTTCTTCCTCTCCCACTCCCCCAGCTTGTGTTCCCTCTCTCACTGGCTGTCTTTCTCTCTGTCAAATAAATAAATAAAAATTTTTTAAAAATGTATTTATTTTTTTAAAAAATTTTAAGTCTTTTTTTAGATTTTAAAGTAATCTCTATACCCCATGGGGGCTCGAACCTACAATCCCGAGATCAAGAGTTGCATGCCGTACTGATTGAGCCAGCCAGGTGCACTGGAATCTATACTTCTAATGGATGGATGGGAAGCCTGAACAAAAGCATAGAAGAACTAGCAAAGGTGCTGACTATGAAAACCAAAGGAGTTTCTGGGAGGGGTTAGTCAACAGTCCGTGTTGTGAAGAAGTGACGGCAGGAAACAGGCTAACTGGATCTGGCAACCAGAGCATTGTTCCTAACTTCAGCTAACTCTAGTTTCAGTTGAAAGATGTGGCAGGAAGCCAAATTACAGGAGTTAAATAGGAATTTGAGAGTGGTAATAATTCAGTATGGGGACTAATTCAGTAGTCCTCCAATCTGGCCAACGGTACTCTGCTGTAAATTCTCTCCTTCGCTCCCTCCCCCTCCCCCCCCAAATAAATAAATAAATCTTTAAAAAAAGAAAGAAATATTTGTTTTGTTGCATTCTGGACACATTAGGTCCTATCGATTTTTTCTTTAAATCTCTCTTATTTTCAGTAGTTCAATTATTGTGATTATGGTATGGAGAAAAGCTCAACTGGAGATAAGTGTAACTTTTTAAGTAATAGCTTTATTGAACTATCATTCACATACCATAAATTTACCCCTTTATTTTTAAAATTGTTTAAAAGATTTTATTTACTTGAGAGAAGAGAGAGTGAGAGAGAGAGAGAGAGCGAGAGCATGAGCCGGGGGTAGGAGAGGGAGAAGCAGACTTCCTACTGAGCTGGGAGCCCGACACAGGGCTCGATCCCAGGACCCTGAGAGTATGATGTGAGCCAAAGGCAGATGCTTAACTGACTGAGCCCCCCAGGCGCCCCAGATTGACCCCTTTAAACTGTGGTGTGTGGTATATTCAGTGTGTGCAACCATCACCGGTATCTAATTTTAGAACATCTTCATCTCCCACCAAAAAAGCCTCAAGGCCATTAGCAGTCACTCCCCCTTCCCTTCCTTTCCCTTCCCTTCAGCCCCTGTCAATCACCAGCCTGCTTTCTGTCTCTATGGATTTGCCTGATGTGGACGTTCCAGATACACGGACTCATACAGTGTGCAGCCTTGTGTGTCTGGCTTCACTCGACTTGTTTTGTTTTGTTTTGTTTTCTTTTTTTCTGGCATGATGTTTTCAAGATTCATCAATGTGGTAGTACGTATTATAATAGTTTTATAAATAAAACTTTTGATGTGCATTTCCCTGATGACTAATGATGTTCAAGCATCTTTCCACGTTTATTGGTCAGTTGTGTGTCTTCTTTGTACAAATATCTATTCAAACCCTTTGCTGTTTTTTTTTTTAAGATTTTATTTTTATTTATTTATTTATTTTTTTTTAATTTTATTTATTTATTCGACAGGATAGAGACAGCCAGCGAGAGAGGGAACACAAGCGGGGGGAGTGGGAGAGGAAGAAGCAGGCTCCCAGCGGAGGAGCCTGATGTGGGGCTCGATCCCGTAACGCCGGGATCACGCCCTGAGCCGAAGGCAGACGCTTAACCGCTGTGCCACCCAGGCGCCCCCAAACCCTTTGCTGTTTTTAAATCAGGTTATTTTTATGATTGAGTTATGCGTTCTAGATACAAGTCTCTTATCAGATATTTTATGTGCAAATATTTTCTCCCATCCAGTGCTGTCTTTTCACTTTATTAATGATGTTCTTTGAAACACAAAGGACTTGTTTTGATAAAGTATAATTTATCTAGTTTTTCCTTGGTTACTTGTGCTTTTGGTCTTATATCTAAGAAACCACTGCCTCACTTGTGGTCACGAAGATTTAGTATGCTTTCTTCTAACAATTTTATAGTTTTTGCTCTTCCCATTAAGGTCTTGGATCCATTTTGAGTTAAGTTTTGTATAGGGCGCGAGGCAGTGGATACATAGCTTTAACATTTGTTCATTTCTCTCAGAACAGAGGCTCGGCCCCAGTGGCTCAAGCTCAGAGCTGTGGAAAGGCCCCGGTAAGCATTTGCTGTCCGATTAGGCCAGAAAGCTCAGTGGGACTCTGGTTACACACAGCCTTGTAACCTCCATTGAGGGTGTGAGCTTATCTTAAGAGACAGAACCAGACCTGCACACTGGAGGACTCTGGTGGCGGGGTGAGGAATGGGGCAAGACTGGGGACTTGTTAGAGGTTATTGCACTAATTCAGGGGAGTTGAAGGCTCATTAGGGTAATGGCAGTGAACACTAAGAGAAGTGGTAAGACAGGAGAGAATATTTAAGGAGGCAGAATGACAGAAGACCGAATAACATAAAGAATACAACTTGTGGTCAAAACACGGTATGAATGAAGTCACTGGTTTTATTGAGCAGCTCAAACTAGTCCCGAAGGCGACTGTTCAAGAGGCGTTCCAAACAGCTTCTGAGCAATGTACAGCCTCCCCCAAGGCTTAAACAGTACCCGTGCTCATGTGCACATTAGTCTTTGTTAAGAGTCAGGTTCACTAAATGCATTCACTTTTCATATACTTACTTGCAAATAATGCAACAGTATAGGTTTTTCAGTACTTCAGGCTAGATTTCTACTCAAGTAAGTCCAGAAGTGTGAGGTTCGCCTGTTTACAGACTCTGGTCTACAAAAATGGGAGGTCTCAAGATACCAGAAAGTTTATTCATAGCCAAAAATAAAAAAAGATTTCTTATTCTCCTGAAATAGGAAATATTATATTCCTATAGTCAAAATGATTAACAATTTTAAAGTTTTTTAAAAAAAATTCATTGAGAATTTTGATGAAATTCATTTATTTCAGTAGAATAAAACAATAAGCAGCATGAAAACGTAAAGTGCTACATAAAAGCCCCACAATACATAAAATTTGAAAGCTTTCATTGGCTTCGACAGTTACAGGGGAAACAGACATTATCTATTTTTTTCGAGCATGCTATTTTAACTACCTTGCTATGTAGTCATGTGCTTTGTAGGTCAAAGAAAAAGCCATGAATTACCTAAATCTGAGGACTGGGGGAAGGAGTCCTAAGCTTTTACCAACCAGATCACACACCTAGTTTTGTCCTTGCACTCTAATTAAAGGGATAAACTGGGGCTTAAAAAGTAACAGTTTTCTGAAGTCTCTTTGGGTGATGTTCAAGTACGAATAGCCCCAAAGATTGATTTTGCTCATCAACTCCACAATGGGGACCTGGCTGACAACTTAAGGATTTTTAGGTAGCCTCTGTGAGCCGAAAGGGAAAGAACAAAAATATGCCACTTACAGATACGTGTATCGGGTGCTTAAAAAATGCCAACACAAACAAGAAGGTGGTCTGTCATTTGATAGGGGAGGGAAGAGAGGCAAATCAGACAGAGAAGGACCAGCTCAGTGCAAAATCTTCTTGGCTTAATCAATCTTAAAGTATTGGTACACACCATGGAAACATGTAACAAGACTACATAGTCCAGAGGCCGGCTCAGGTTTGACTGAGAGGAAGTGGAGGAAGTGGAAGGAAGAGAGCACACGATTAATCTCAGCACAGGCTGAGAGCAGGGGACTTTCTTCTTCTCAGCTGATAACATTATCTGGTCTTCCCCATTATCTCCTCTTGCTAGGAGACCACTGAACCAATATCTCTAATATTTTGCGTTCCAAACCGACACTTCAGATTGTGCTTTCTCATGGCAATAAAGTTATAAAATGGTCACCTATAATTTTCCTGACATAGGGGGTCCTCATAAAGTCCTTGAGCTTTTTTTAAGACTTTACCAACTTCGGCTGTAGATGTAACAGAAACAATCTGTAAACACTTTTAAAATGCTAATTTATTAAAGTTTAAGACAATTATGTATTATATAATAGTATACAGTATGTTCTTACTTTAGATATGGACATAAAGGAAAGATGGCTATTAGATGAAAATAGAAATTGTGTCTGATAACAGAACCAAAGTCCATAGCAGCAGTAAAATTAAATTTGCCTTTAATACTATTTTACAAATTGTTTCTATCTTGCCCATAATTTCAGTTAGTTAAAACTACATTCAGGACTTTATGAACACCATCCCCCAAAGTGTTCAAGATACATTACGAACTAGCTTTTTGGACTTGTCTAGAACCTGAACGCCATTTACAACACTGAGTTGTTAAAAAAAAAAAAAAAAGTAACTCACAAATGCACTTTTAGAACATAACCTATTTGAAAGCAGGGGACTGCCTGTATTTAAAAATTAAATCTTCATTAACAAATACTCTCAGGAGTGCCCTCAATGCTGCTACTGAACGTGTTGAAGGCAATGTTCTTCTATGATTCTATGTTCTCACCAGGCATTATGATGATGAAATTCTCTGCTAGAATCCACGGAGCTAGCTAGCATAACCTATATATTGACTTCGCACTGAAAATTATTTCTTGGGCTTCGATTAGGTGGACAATTCTAAGTAAAGGTTTTCCTAATTTCTATCACTGTTACTTGGGCCCTGAACTTTTCTATTAAAATGGTACATGAAATATTTCAACATTATACATATTCCTGGAATAATTAAATTTATAGTGATTACAGAGCTAGGCATATAATACCTTCAAAAGAGATACAATTCAAAGCAGAGCAAACATTAAAATCTGAAGATCTTTCCATTTGATTTCTGGAAGAAAATCAAGTGATTTCCTGGCATGGACCCTTCTTTCCTTTAAAAAAGATTTATGGAAGACTGTTTCCTTTCTTTCTTTGTAAATCTTGTGTGCATTTGGGAGAGAAGGGGATAACAGCATATCAAAGTGGTTACAAAGCATTATTCCCTCCAAATAACATCCAATAACAAAGATGTAATCTCATTTCCTCATAAATGTTTGACTGAAATAGTTACTTTCACTGAACAACATTTAGGACACAAAGTAAGTCACAGAATGGGCATCCCAGTATATCTCCTATGAATGACATTCTCAGCAAGCTACTTGAAGAGCTCTACTTTCCCTTTTCAACTCTTACCCCTATATCATTCTACATAAGTAGAAACAGAGTACTCAATAAACGGTATTGAGTAATTAGTAATACTCACTGGAACTTAAAACACCTTCTTTAATCCAAAAATTTCAAAGGGTCATACAGAAGAAAAGTATCACAAATTTACATAAAAAGCAGCTGAGGCATGAGAAACAACAGTAAGTTATTTCTCTGTAAAGCAGGTCATATGGTGAGACAAGGAACTTCAACTCCCAGTCCCTTAAACTAAGCAGACACAGTCTGAAAGTCTAGCTGTCTCTATACTGAATTTATCAGGATCAAAAAAGGAATGAAGGGTAAATACAAAATAATCTTTTTGTAAACAATTCTTAGATTAAACCCAATGCAGAACGTTTAATGAAGCAGTTGAGTCACAGCTCTTAAGACACAAAACAATATTATAACTCAAAGTCAAATATGTACTCATTGGCCAGATATATTCGTCGGAATATAAGAGCTGCCAATGCCAAAGTCAAGATGACAATCAGAACAGCAGATCCGCCATGATCGGTGTGGTTGTCTCTTGGCTGCTGGCCCTGGATCACATCTGGGGAAGTGGACGACCTTCTTTGACTCTGCTGCTGGGCTCGGCGTTGTCGAGGGCTCATGGAGGTATTCTTAGCTACGGGCTGAGCAGGCTGTTGAAGGGATGTTACTGAGGGGTTCTGGGCTCCATACTAGGAAATTTAAGGAAATTTTGTTTGAAATTGGCAAAGAAAACGTATATATGTAGCTGTTCTCTATTCACGAGTACACAGAACCTCAGAGCACTAAAATATGACTAAAGGCAAAACTACCAAGAATGATCTGAATGCCATAACTAATTACCCTCCTGAATAAGCCGACAACGCAACTCATTCTGAGTACGCATCAGGCAGAGGAGGACTTTATCAGCAACAAATAAGACGAGGACAGAGTTCAGCCATTTGCCCTATAGATGACTTTCTCCTCTCCTTCCGGTGTAACTCCAGCGATACCTGTTAAACATCTGGGCACCTCACTTGCAGGAGAGCCAAGGAAGGAAGCAATCCGGTTTCTTCTCGGCTTGAAAAATTGCCATACTAAATGGCGAAAAGTTTAACTCTCAACAGTGCGCCTTTCATGACCCAGGCCTCTTCCAACATCATCTTACCACATCGACATGCTTCCACCAACAATCACACAGCACACGGAAGAACTGCAAACCGTACGTTCTTCACAGCAGTACTGTCATAAAAATTAGATGTGGTTTCCAAGCCAGGATTATTTTTTCTCATAACTCCTGTCAACTGAATTGAGCACAAGTCGAGGAGAACCCTTTACTGTGTATTTGAATTGTGTTACTTTCTGTACGTAAAGCATACTTGGGCACACTAGCTGGCCCCGCAAAGCGCAAGATATCAATGCTTTCTACCTTGACTGCTTGGTCAAGCATAACCACAATGTGGTACCACGTGACTCAAAATCTTAAATACGGTTTATAGATAAGAAAGCTCTACAAAATATGAATTCCATTTTATTTATATAGACCCCCTAACTCTACCTCTAATAACCTAATGGACTTTAATTCTTTTTTTGAAAACACCTTAAACTGGTTATATTAGAGCCAATACCCTTCAGAATAACTTTAAAAACTGAGTAAATATAAAACATTTAAAATACCTTCCATTAGAGAAAATTTCAATATTTAGAAGGGAAAAAATCAAATAATGTAATTCAAATAATTTTTTTAAAGACCGTATTATTTATTTGAGAAAGAGAGAGAGTACGGGTGGGGGGGGGCAGGGAGAAGGAGAAGCAGATTCCCCACTGAGCAGGGAGCCCAACAGCCTCCCTCCCAGGACCCTGGGATCATGACCTGAGCCCAAGGCAGCGGCTTAACCAACTGAGCCACCCAGGCACCCCTTAAATTTTTCGAAAAGATAAGAGGATGGGCTTTGTCCTGGCAACAGCTATAACCATTAGGGAAGAAACTGCTGATCTAAGTTACCCTACAGAGGAAATTACATTTTAAATCTGATACTCATTTCAACATTAAAAGGTCTGGCTAATCTGAGTTTCTTAAAACTGTCCTTTGGAAGCACTCAAATGTAGTGACCCATAACACAGAGATAAAAAAGGAACTACTGACTTTGAGTTAAAAATAAAAGTCAATGCTGACACTGAATCAGAGCTGCATGGACTTGGTACTTCAACCTGCAGGCCTCCCAGAACAAGGAGCTCACTGAAGGGAGCAAATTCACAAAGCAGCAGCACTTCATGAGCTCTCTCGCAGTCACGGGCACCGTACAGGATCTTAACCAACCCTCATCGGGCTGAGCTGCGTTGTAGCAGCTGATGCAGCAACACTGCATCTGAAATCTCCCACTCTTCTGACAGCTCAGCCAAGAAGCTAGAAGGGTCTGAGGCGGCAAAAGTGCTCAAGGCCTACAAGGAAGGCTCTTAAGGAAAAACATGAAGGTGCCATCAATCCAGAAACCAGCACAAGAGATTGATTCGGCTTAAAGATTTTATTTTATACATGTTATTTTTCCCAGTAGTTTGAGGGGAGAATACAATGCCCATATACCTGACTAAAACAGGGAGCCCTGTCATTACTAGGCTGGCTCTACCACTTTGGAGATGCAGGGCCCTAAGCAAATTATTCAACCTAAGACTCAGCTCCTTCATCTGTACTGTGAGGATAATATCCAAGTCTGTAGTTGTAAGGATTAAAAGGAGTAACGATATAAAGTGCTTAGGATATACAACTGCTGATTAAATGCTAGTTAATAGTAATACCGTTACTGTTAATATACCCCATTGGAGACACTAGATTTAGGGTTTTTTTTTTTAAGATTTATTTATTTGAGAGAGCGAGCGTGCATGCAGATGCAGGGTGGAGGGGCAAAGGGAGAGACTCTCAAGCAGACTCTGGCTGAGCGCTGAGCCCTACTTGGGGCTTGATCTCACGACCCTGAGGTCAGGAACTGAGCCAAAGCCAAGAGTCCATCACTTAACCTACTGCACCACCCAGGCGCCCCACTGATTTAGATTTTTTTTTTTTAATTTTTTTAAAGAGATTTTATTTTTTTATTTGACAGAGAGAGACAGCCACCGAGAGAAGGAACACAAGCAGGGGGAGTGGGAGAGGAAGAAGCAGGCTCCCAGCAGAGGAACCTGATGTGGGACTCGATCCCAGGTCTCTGGGATCACGCCCTGAGCCGAAGGCAGACGTGCTTAACGATTGAGCCACCCAGGCGCCCTGATTTAGATTTTTAAAAAGTCATTACTTAGGAGAGTTTTTCAGACCCCTGTTAGTATAATTAACATATTTTAGGGGCGTGTGGGTGGCTCAGCCAGTTGAGGGGCTGACTCGTGGTTGCACCTTAGGTCATGATCTCAGGGCCTGAGATCTGCCCACCCATGGGGAGGCATCTCCTTCAGATTCTCTGCCTCTCCCTCTGTCCCTCCCCCACCTCCCACACACACCCACTCTCTCTCTCTAAAATAAATACATAAAATCTTTAAAAAAAATATTTAGAACAACCATCCCTTAAAACACTGACTTTAGATGATATTTTAGTACATGCACTTAATGGAAATACTCAAGGGACATACTGCTTTAATTAGATTCCTGTATTTCAGATGCCTTCTTGATAATATATTACTATTATCGACTAGTGCTGAGATACCATAAAATTCTAGAACTTTTCCTATTTAAAACAATCCCATCAAGAGAAAATGATAACAACCCCAAGGTTATAGACTCAGAAAAACCTAGACTGCTTGGAGTTTAAGGACTAACTGGACAAAATTCTGGCAGTTCACATGAAGCTGGCTTTAACATTTTCAAAATGGTATGTATGATTGGTGGTAGGACTTCTATCTTTTTGCTGTTGACCTAAACTTGTCCAAATACACCTATCACTGAATGAAGACTTAAGTCATACCAGTTTCCGTTTCCTTAGTTAAGATGAAGCAATCATTTTTGGGAAGGTAGAAGTATATGACATGTGTATTTAATTTAATTAATTTTAAAAAACCAACAGTCACAAATAATTCCCTTGTAATACATATAAATTTTCCTATAATAATCTAGAATAACCAGCATCCGTGAAGGAGTTTTGTGTTTGCTTTTTAATACAAAATGGAATGGCTCATTCAGGACCTCAATCCCTAGGAAGAGGGAAAAAATCTAACAGACTGGAAGACCACAAAACTACCATCAGTATTTTCCCCATTTCTACACAGCTAAAAAAATCTGCATCAAAAAGCAACAGATGGCCTGATATTATCTGCTGTATTTAGACTTTGGGCAATCTCTCGCCCCCTCAAGGCTAAAAAAACATGGCTTATCTGGGATTTGATGTATAACATTTGTGAATTTATATTACACTTGCATGTGAAGCAGCCCCCCCTAGCCAAAACCAAGTTTCAATTACTTCCATGGTGATCAAATTATATCATCATACTCTGAGATAATCTGTATGTAAATGTAACTAAAAGCTTAACTTGCAACTGTAACAATTGATTACTTCTCGGTGTTTTAACCAGAATTGGTATCAATTACCTGTATCTATGAAAAAATTTTAAGTTTTATGTACTTTAAAATCAAAGTGCACACCTGAAACTATTGGAACATTGTATATCAACTATACTGTAATGATAAAAATTAAAACAAAAGAAATCAAACCAAACCAAAATGGAAAATACCACTGTAATAATATTATTGGTTGTGCAATGTAATTTACTTAAACTTCTTGATTTCTTTGCCTGTATTTCTAATATGTTTTTAAAGTGCCAATCCTAAGATTGATTTATTCAATCAACAAATATGTATTGACCACCAACTATATACAAGGCAGAAGGCCAGGCACTGCGGATACAGTGCAACAGAAAGACAGCTCTGATCCTCAAGGAACAGATATGCTGGGAAGATAGACAATAAATAATTAATGATAAAATAAATTACAAGTAGAATAAGTATAACTGCAATATGCAATAGGGGGAACTTAACATAGATTTAGGAGACTGAAGACAGATTGAAATACATCACGAGTATCAGGAGGCTGTCCTTACAGGTGAAAAAAGAGAACCACCCTCCTCTCTGGAACCATGGGATGGTTCTATTTTTTAAAAAACTATAAAATAAAATAAAAAATTAGAATTCTAAAGGTGAAAAGTAAACTGACTTTTTTTAATATTTCAAGGTAAAATATATACTGACTAAAATTAATTCATAATATCCCTCTGCGATTCATAAAATTACACGCAGATCATGTGAAACCGATTAACTCTCAGCATTCACTTTCTCCTTATACCTCCATCTCCAGTCCTCCAAGTACTTCCTCCGGCACACCCTCTCCCCTTCGCTCTCCTACCTACGTCTCTGCCCATCTCACTCTCTGAAAAGGAGAGAACCACCACTCAGGACTATTCAGTTCCACTTTATAGTAAGTTATTGCTGAGGAAAGGGCAAATCTGTATTTGCCAGCTTCTACTTCAACTTTCCTGACCCTTTAAAATCCTCTCTAAAACTGAAGAGGGGGAAAAAATGTAGCTACTCAACCAGTCTGTTACCAAAAAGACATGTTTTCTTATATACAGAAAGGAAATCAATGTTTTTCCTCGATAGTTCTATTTAGCAACTACCCAGTCACATTTTCTTAATCAAACTCTGATGACCTATACCCCCCAATATTTAGACAATAGGTCAGGGCAGAACTAACAAGACACATAGTATTCACTTACTTTTTCATTCAACAATGATTTATTGGACACTTACTATGTGCAAGGCAGCACTGTCCAATAGAACTTTCTGAGACGATAATGTTCGATATCTTCGCTGTCCATTATGGCAGCCACCAGCCACAGGTGGCTATGGATTACTTGAAATGTGGCCAGTGTGACTGAGGAACTGAACTTTAGATTTAATTTTGAATAATTTAAATATAAATTTAGATAGCTCCATGTGGCTAGTGGCTACAGTACTGGGCAGACCAGGTCTGAGGCAAAACTTTGGCTCTAGTCCTTCATTAACTGAGTGCCTGAATGCAACTTATCAAACCTGCCAAAGAAACAGTGCCTATTTAGAAAGTGGCTAATGTATGTACATTTGGTTTTATTCAGAGTGTAGTGCTATACTGTAACTAACTTTTCAGAGAAATCACAGAATTCTGGAGAGATGACAGGACCTAAAAATTATTTAGTTCAACCCTATTTAACAAGAAAGAAGGCCCAAAAAGTATGAATAATTTGCTTAAGATAATATGACTCATTAGAGGGAGAGGTGGGCTGGAATCCAACTGTCAGGAGAATCAAAATATTCAGATATTTCATCTAGAGACCTCCTCCTCCTCCTACTGCAGATAATGATAATGATATAGGCATACACATATGTAAAAGACAAGAGCCATACCGAGGTACTGGCCGTAGCCCCCTGGAATGTTGTAGGTATCTCATCCTGTAAATCATTTAGTGAAAAAGAGTGGTTTAAGTCCGGCTCAGCGATAGTCTTTCCAGATGAATTGACTTCTGCCTATAAAAAGGTACACCCAAGAGCAGTGTTACAACAGGAAATGTACAGAATAAGCCACACCTATTCATCCTCTTTTGGACTTATTTTAATTGCTAATTTAATATCAACAATCAATCAGTTAAACATTGAGCGCTCACGTGTCTAAGACTGTGCTAGGTGTTTCAGGAAGAAGCACAGACAAAACCTGTTCTCAAGGAACTGTTACTTGGTGAGAGACAAAACTAACACCCATGGTTCATAATCCACAAATCCAAATTAATTTTTTTCAATTTCCAGGTGAAGTGTGACATGTGAGATTACTGACAGTCTTTATCCCACATTAGTGTAAATATTCCCAGGTTTGCTGAGGGAATAATAGACTTGATTATGGGGTACTGCCCCAGATTGCACTGCGGGTACTAAAATACGGTGTATGTTTGGTATTTTCTAAAATGCGAAAATCTGATGTACAAAACGCATCTGGCCCTATGATTTTCAGGAAAGCAATTTTAAGTACAATAGGAATCCTCAGAAGGAAAAAAATAACCAATACTTATTAAGCACCTCCTCTTCCAGGCAACACAATGAACAGAAGGAAAAATTTCTCGCAAGAACTGGATATGAAAGGACAGACAGGATGTAAGACAGGTGAACAGGGAGGAGGTAGCATGTTGCTTAATGCAGGTTGACATTTTTTAATAGAGCTCATTAAATTCCAGAAGTAACTCTATGTTTGAATAAGACAAATGTGGGAAAAAAGGATATAAGGGAGATATGCCAAAATATTAACAGCAGTTATCTTGGGGGGATGGGATTATGTACAATTGTTATTTTCTTCTAAATTACTATACTTTCTATAATAAGAGCTAAAATTTATTAAGTATCAGGGACAGTTCTAAATACAATACATTTAAGTGAGTATTAACTCACTCAATCCTCATAAGAATCCTACAAGATAAGTAACATTATTATTCACAGATGAGGAAAAGGTACAGAGTGGCTAAGTAATATGTCTGATATCCTACGACTAATAAAGAGCAAAGCTGGGATCTGAACCCCAGAACTGCATACCAGAGTCCAAGCTCTTAATCACTATGCTGGACTGCCTTTGGGAATGTATATGATTAGTTTCATAATAAGAAAAAATTATTTGTAAAACCTTATTGCAACAGAACTATATTGCTTTACTTTCTATCCAGAATTTGGCAGTAAACAAAAGGGTCACATAGAATTTATTTACAAATTTAGGGTACCTTAAAACTGATTTGTCTTGCTAGTTCCTTGGCTTCTTGGTCAGCTTGGCTTGAATCACTTCCAGATTTTAAAGGCAACAGGACATCCTTCATGGCACAGCCACATCCCTCACAACAGAAATCCTGTGATCTGGTAGGAAATAATTTTTTTAATGCGTATAAATCAAATACTTGAATGTTAATTCAAGACACTCAAATACCGAATGATTCAATTCAAAATAAAAGAACCCTGGATAATTCCATATCATATTCATCTACATGTAAATTAGACAATTATGACAATATTATAGTTCTGAGACAAATATACAAGTTAGGTTGGTGTTAAAAAAAAATTCATGTTGGGGTGCCTGGCTAGCTCAGGTGGAAAAGCATGCAACTCTTGATCTCAGGGTCGTGAGTTCAAGCCCCACGTAGGGTGTGGAGATTACTTAAATAAATAAAACTTAAAAACAAAACAAAACAACAAAAACTGAAGTCAGTTATATCTCAATTTCTAAAAATGTAAAGTTAAAAAAAAAAAATCCAGGGCTAGTTTCCACTTTTTTCCAACATACTATCTAAAGAAAACTAAGCTTTACATCTGTACAACAAAATATATAAAATGTCTAACTACACTGTCCCCAAGATCACACATAACAAAACTATGTTGACCCTGTGGAAAAAAGTCACTATAAAGTTTGAATTATGTTTTAGCTGAAACATACATAAAACAGTAAAGAAGCCACCAAAAATAGAATTTTCAGATATTTCTAGGAAAAAATTCACCAATCCTATTTATCTAAATAGCAGTATAACTTATGCAAAGTGAAATAAGTCAGTCAGAGAAAGACAAATAGCATATCATTCTACCCACATGTGGAATTTAAGAAACAAAAGAAACAAGTTAGGGGTGGGGGGAGAGAGAGAGGCAAACCAGTAACAGACTCTGAACTACAGAGAACAAACTGAGGGTTACCAGAGGGGAAGTGTGTGTGGTGGGGGAGCATGCCAGAGGTGGGTACAGTTAAACAGGTTATGGGGATTAAGGAGCGCACTTGTGACAAGCACTGGACATAAGTGATGAACCACTGAATTCTACAACTGAAACTAATATTGCACTGTATGTTAACTAGCTGGAATTTAAATACAAACTTGGAAAAACATAAAAATAACAAAATAGCACTATAACTTGAAAGACAGAGAACTCATATAAAATCCAAAGACTCTGAAATTTATCACTCATTATATTAAGTAGACTAAAGATAAATCTGTTAACTAGACTTCCCAAGATTTATTTTTCTATATTTTCGTTTTTCCCTTTGTATTCCAGATATAGCCAAAAGTGTCCTGAAGTCCACAAGAGTGCTGAGGATTTGTATGAGTGGAAATAAATATGTATAATATATAGAAGGATATATTGTTTCATTGCTGAACTTTTTAAAAATTGTTTTATTGTACTTTCATCAATAAAATAAAAGCCTTCGGTCTTTAAGAACATGCTTTTTTAAAGATTTTATTTATTTATTTTATTATTTATTTGACAGAGATAGACACAGCCAGCGAGAGAGGGAACACAAGCAGGGGGAGTGGGAGAGGAAGAAGCAGGCTCATAGCGGAGGAGCCTGATGTGGGGCTCGATCCCATAACACCGGGATCACGCCCTGAGCCGAAGGCAGAGACTTAACAACTACGCCACCCAGGCGCCCTGCTATTTAAATTTATTAAACAACTTCATGTGAACAAAATAAATGTAAAAGTAGTATTAACTTGTACTTGTTGCTGACTATTTTTGTTTCACCAGAAGCAGCACTGCTATCCATATCCTTTTGAGAGTCAGCTATATCCAAATTATTTGCATTAAAAAATGTCCACTTTTAACTGAAAAGTCAGATGAAACTTAAAGGGGAAGGTTAATTTTTAACATATTAGTTTATCCACAAGGACAATATGCTACCATGGATGAATGCAAGACCATGTTTTTTAAAAAGCCTCTATCATAGACTAAGAACCTAGATTATTTACACTGGGAAGTCTAGAACAAATAAACAAAGTTCTTTTTTTCCTTATACATGAAATGAACTGGATAAAAGTATCAGGATAGAAAGCCAACAAAGAAAATCAAGTAAAAACAAATGCTATATATTCGAAGTACATATTATAGAATTTGTGAACAACAGCTGCAGTAGGGTATGTCCCCAGAACCTGGAAATAAGGTTTAAAAAGAAAAGTTGTTGATGAAATCCAAGAGTCTATCAAATCTTTCAGACACTAAGATCTATTTGATTTAACAAACATCTACAGAGGACGTGTTCTGGGCTATGCTAAGGTAGGAAATACCATCATTTAATTAACGTAATGTGTCTGAGAGGCGGTAGACAGTAGAGTCCAAAGCAGGAAAACGACCAAGATCAAGAATTACAGGACGTAAGTACTTTTAAATACTCGTTCTCCTCACCTCACTGCAATTTTGGAATCTTCAACATTTGCTGAGGGTTGGGTCTAGTATTCTAGGATTGGAAAGCCTCTCGATAGGATTTCTTATAAGGTCTCTTCCCTATGCACACTGATTTAAAAATAAACTGGGTTAGAAGTTGTTCTTAAAAAAAGAGAGCGGGAATTAGTCTTTGCACTACTCAAAGGAGAGGCTACCCTGAATCAGATGACTAATCTGGGTTATAGAGACAGAACGCATCTGAAAAAAACGAGATGGAAATACCACTAGGAAACCATAACTTGATAAAGAAAATCTCCTTTACTTTATTCTGGATCATTTATTGAGCATTTGCTTTGAGCCTGATACTGCAGATGCAAAGATGGATAAAGCGGACTGTCCCTCCCTACCCTTAAGAAGTTTTTATTCTTATGGAAAGCTACATATAAACAACTGCGTTGGGTTTTGGGGGGTTTTGTTTTGTTTTTGTTTTTTCCGTCTGGAATGCTGCCCACGTAGAGACAAATGACTAGAACTGTTTTCTCAGAGAGAGTACCTCTCACTGCCGTTGATATTACCAACTACTTTCTAAAACTAGACAGCATGAAATCAATTCTTTAGACTCTGGCCACCCCTGAGTAGTAAACTGCCACAAATGAAATTCTAAAATAGCAAAACTAGACTAGATCCTGTAACCAAGGTAACTCACAAAGTAAGAGACAGAGCCCATCTCCTAACGGTCACTACCCAGAATAGTATTTAAATCTTAACAAAGAAAGAAATGCAAAACTTACTTTTTGGCAAGTGCTCTTCTTTCCTCTGGTGTGTAATCTAGAGAACCTATGGCCCCCTCTCCTTTTGTTGGCATAAACCCAATGATGGCTAGTAATGCTGTTCTTACTGAAATAAAAAGTAAACATCAATCTAAGTTGTTTTGTAAAAGGAACTGGGTTTACTCTGGAAAGGAAAAAAGACACACAGGTTTTCACTGAAGAGGTCTAGGTAGGGTGATTTTATTAAAATGACGGCAAAAATTGAGACAAGGTAAGAATTTTTATTCTTTATTCAGTAACATCAAATTAATTATCCAAACAGTCTCAAGAAGGTGTTATAGTTTCTAATGAGGAACTGATTAGAGTTATAGAAGACGTATATTCACTTTAAACTAATACTCACTACTCCAGGAAGGCTGCCAAGTTTCAGGGTGATGTCCTGAGATGCTCAAGCAGATTTTCTTGCCTACTTCAAACCGCCCGTTAGCCTTAGGGATGAATAAGGTGTTTTAAAAACTGTATATATGTTTAATGTTTTATACTTTGTAAGATTAAACATATTTTATAAATAAATAATTTTAAAAGAAAACTTTAAAAGAATATAATCTCCAAGGGGACACAGATTTTTGTCTTCTTACAGCCGCTCCACAAATACTTGTAAACGAATAAAAGCCGTTTTTAGAAGCTGTAGCACCAGCCACTCTGGAAAACAGTGGGGAGGTCCCTTAAAAAGTTAAAAATTGAGCTACCCTATGACCCAGCCATTGCACTACTGGGTATTTACCCCAAAGATACAGACGTAGTGAAGAGAAGGGCCATATGCACCCCAATGTTCATAGCAGCATTGTCCACAATAGCTAAATCGTGGAAGGAGCCGAGATGCCCTTCAACAGATGACTGGATTAAGAAGCTGTGGTCCATATATACAATGGAATATTACTCAGCTATCAGAAAGAACGAGTTCTCAACATTTGCTACAACATGGATGGCACTGGAGGAGAAAATGCTAAGTGAAATAAGTCAAGCAGAGAAAGACAATTATCATATGATTTCTCTCATCTATGGAACATAAGAACTAGGAAGATCGATAGGGGAAGAAAGGGATAAAGAAGGGGGGGTAATCAGAAGGGGCAATGAAGCATGAGAGACTATGGACTATGAGAAACAAACTGAGAGCTTCAGAGGGGAGGGAGTGGGGGAATGGGATAGACTGGTGATGGGTAGTGAGGAGGGCACGTATTGCATGGTGCACTGGGTGGTATACGCAACTAATGAATCATCGAGCTTTCCATCAGAAACCAGGGATGTACTGTATGGTGACTAACATAATGTAATAAAAAAAACATTAAAAATAAATAAATAAACCCTGAAAAAAAAAAAAAGAAGCTGTAGCACCTTTCTGAAATCTAAATAAATGACATATGATAATGTCCTGATGTCCTCCTCTGAGTACAGTACTGGGCTAGGCTCCGTGAAGGATCTAAAAGAGAAGACATGCAGAGGCTAGGAAAAACCTGAGGACCTGGTGTCACCTAACTAGACATTGGTGCAGGAGGCTCTGAGACAGGAGTGATTTTCCTAAGGATGATGCAATTTCATAAGACAGGAATACAAAAGAGACAGATCAGAGGTAACGATTTCTGTTTGGGACATGGATCTGTTGTCTTGGGAGAAGAGCTGTTGATGACGTACAGCAGACAGGCAGAAATACAGACACGCTGACGTCAGAAGAAGATACACGTGTTTGGTATCCGACTTCACAGAGGTGACCGGAGAAACCATTTCATAGAAATAAGAGAAAATAGCTGATGTGTGAACTTACAGAATATCCATACTCAGAGGAAGGGAAAGGAAGAAGAGGCATGAAGTTAGAATATAGGCTCCACGGAGCCAGAGAATTTGACTTGTTCTCTGCCACACCTACAAGGTGCATGACATATGGTTTTTTTTAAGATTTTGTTTATTCATTTTTAGAGAGATTGGGGGGGCAGAGGGGGAAGGAAAGGGACAAGCAAACTCTGCACTGAGCATGGAGCCTGACACAGGGCTCAGTCTCATGACCCTAAGATCACGACCTGAGCTGAAATCAAGAGTCAGACGCTTAACTGACCGAGCCCCATGATGCATGACATATGTTTAATAAATATTTGCTGAATGAAGATTAGAGAAGACTTTTCAAAATAGAGGAAGTGAACCAGAAAGATCAAATATTGAAAATCAGGAAGGCAGGGCTGATTCTCAGACAGTGTGCTAACCATGACCATACATTGGTTAACTACTAAAATATTTCTGTACTTGTTGGTTAACAGCTGCTGCCCCAACTACCCACCCCCCATCCGTTTCCCCATGCACCAGCCCCATCCCCTGGACCACTTGGCTCTCCCCATGATCTAGCAACTAAAAAGTGACTCCTAACATAGTAGGGTCCCTCCAGGACCCTGCTCCAGTCCTACTGCCGGTATTAACAATTCTCGACATCACCTAATAATTGTTAAGGACAAAATTTTACCTGCTAGGAACTTTATATTGTGATTGTATTTACCATACACAACCCTTGACAGATAAGAAAACTGAATTTCAAAAAGATTACGCAACCTGCCTGGTGTAATGGAAAGAGCAGTGGTCAGAATCCAGGTCTATTGGCTCTGAAACTAATGTTCTTTCCACTCACTAAATCTAAGTAAAAGCAGCTTTAGTTTAGTACGTATTGATGAATACCTTTTGTTTCACCATTTGCTCCTCCATGTGTGTCAGATATTTAACTCAGATGGTCCGGGATGAGGACTGAGAAGAGGCAATGCAATTTCTCAAACTGGTCTCTGAGACTGCTGTAGTAAGCATGTGGAATCAGCCTGCAACAGGCTAAACTACGGGAAGGATGTCTTGAAGTTATCAAAGAGGAAATAGGACAACAGCTTAAAGAGGTAGGAGAGATACAGATACAGAAAGGCTTTTGTGTTTTGTTTTGCTTTTTTCAAGGTTAGAGGATAATTAGACATACTTGCAAATTAAAGGAGAGCTTAATAAGTAAGAGAAGAATTTACTCTGAAGGAACAACATCCCAGGAAAAAAAGAGAAAACTGGATCAACAGTTTTCCTTCACATGGAGGTAAAATATGTGAAGACAGAAATTCTAAGATATAAATAGTAATAATGTAACTAACATTTATTGAGAACCCTGTGACAGTTCTTATTTTCAGAGCCGTACGTAAAAATAAGGAAACTGAGGAAAAGAATATAAGAAAGGTGAGAAGTTGAAGATGACGATGTAAGAGATATAATAACATTAACTACCTTTTCCTGAGTACTTACCAAGTGCCAGACACTGTGCCTAGCACTTTGTATCCACTAATTCCTTGAATCCTATCAACCACACTATGGCAACTGTGCGTTCATCAGCATCGATAATTCCTAGGAATTATTTTTTGGGGAAAAGACTGTACTATCAAGTCCTGGTCCCCAAAGACAAAATTATAACAACGTTCTGCTTGCTTGCTTGCTTTCCTTTTTTTTTTTTTAAGATTTTATTTATTTGACAGAGAGAGACACAGTGAGAGAGGGAACACAAGCAGGGGGAGTGGGAGAGGGAGAAGCAGGCTTCCTGCCGAGCCGGGAGCCCTATGTGGGGCTCGATTCCAGGACTCTGGGATCATGACCTGGGCTGAAGGCAGATGCTTAACAACTGAGCCACCCAAGCACCCTATGTTTCTTAATGAAAATGAGTATGCTAACCATGCTTTGCAGTCACCATGAAGAGTTAAACCACAAGCATTCCAAAAAGCCAAGAATTCTTACCGTTAAAAGAATAATGCTCGGTGGCTTCATGGGATATTCTGGGGGCAGTACTATTCGTCCATGATAAACTCCTCCATCAAAATCAGAATCTGGGGGCCCTCTAACTGTGAAGTGCCATTCAAAAAGGTTATCCTGAACAAAAGCAATAACCAGCAAGGAATCAATAACATTAAAACGTTTGATCATCTTTATTAACGAGTACCAGAAATATTCCTGGGTGAGAAATATTAAATGTTTCACATTATTACTAGAATAGTTTCTAATACACAAAATATCTCAAGTATAAAAGTTATAAATAAAAGCTATTTAATCTAGTTTTCATGTCCCACGAGAGCTAAAATCTTTTTTAAACAAACGCATTTAAAAACAGCTGAGCATTGTTATATATTCATAAATTAGATTACAGATTTAATTAAGTTAAATTAATCCTTGAATACTAATTAGTGATAATTATTATATAATCAAATAATTGCTGTAAATGTAGATTATTTTAACAAACTTTAAAAAATTATCCCTCATAGATGCTTAAGAACTTATTTATTTTTAAGTAGTCAGTAATATTAATAAATATGCTATCAACATCATCTTAGAGTCCCCAAGTACTTTACAGTTTACAGTGTGCAAAATATTTGCACATACTGTATTTTCATTATCATGGAAACCAGACTGAGCACATTTAAATACCCTCCTTCTACAGATGAAAAGACTGAAAAGAAATAGAAATGTTTGTGCAAAAAGTCCAGACTAGCTGCAGGAGTCCCTTCAAGGGGCCAGGTCATCCAAACTATAAAGAGTTTGGGGTTCTTGCCATTACCCCTCCCTCCCTCATACTCAAAACCTAAAACCAATCTAGCATCTGAGACCATTTTATGGAGAATGGAAATTTGCTATGTAGGATTCTGAATGGCTAATGAAATAAATACTAAGAAAATACAGGGAGTAAAATACATCAATAAACCACACCAACATATCTGTAATGACTCAAAGCAATGAAAAAACAATTTTAAGGAATTCATTTAAAATATTAAAGTATTAACATCCATATAAAAGATGGAAACTAACCTCTAATGGCTGTGCATGGTAATGATCTGTTGGGTCCTTCAATTCTGCTGCTTCTTTCATTAAACGCTTAACAGCTAAAATAAAATTCATAAGATAAAGACATTTAAAATTCACTTTTCCAAGAGATTAGCACAGATTTACAAACCTAATGAAAAAGTTCCTACTTCAATAAAAAATTGTAGAGGGATAGTTCAACTGAGTATATGGTGAAAGTTTAATTATGAGGTAATAGTATTAACTGGAGAGGGGAAGGGCATGGTAGCTAGGCATTAGAAGAAATATATATTAAATTAAATATTTAGGGCAGTACTATTTTTATTTAATAAGTACCTACATATGTTTCCTATGTGCTAGCACTCAAACATTAACTCATGGAATCCTCAAAACAATGCTATGAGATAGGTACTATTTTTATTCCCATTTTCCAGACAAAGAAATTGAAACATGGAGAGATTATGTAGCTTGTCCAAGGTCACAAAGCTAGTAAATGACAGCTGGGATTCTAACACAGGCCGTCCAACTCTATCTTGTTAATATGTCTATATTAACAAAAATGTGCCCTCTGGAATTCATGCTCATAAACAGGAGACGCCCCCCCCCACATCCTCCACCTCTTGGGAATTTCCACCCACTATCTTGTATTAATATAAATGGGTGTCCCCAGAGGTCACTGAATCTCCACTGTTCTAACAGAATTCCTTTTTTTTTTTTTTTTGGTAGGTTCCATACCCAATGTGGGGCTTGAGCTCATGACCCTGAGATCAAGAGTCTCATGCTCTACTGACTGAGCCCGCCAGGCGCCCCTTGAATTCCTTTCTGAAATGACTCTTCAGCTTAATTAAAACTTCCAATCCACAGACCCCATAATTTTCTATGCCTACCTACACCTATATTCACTTCCCTCTTTATCCACACACTTGGCTCTTAGGAGTTTTTTCATAATCCCCTAATAAAATGCAATGCTAGCTGACCCAACCCAACCCTCTTCTTATTTGGTATCTATACCCAAACAGCTGAGCATTACTGAAAGGGGGGTGGGGGGAGTCACAGAGGCAGGCACACTGATAGAGTTATGATCCACAATCTCCATTGGGACACAATGCCACCTAATGCTCCTGAATTTCTCTGGTAAGCCCACCAGCCCACTCCAACTAGCACCCCAAGACTATTTCACACCTGTTTACTCCTCGTCTTATTCTTCTTCCACCTCCTGGAGTTAATGGGCCTTTTCCTTCCATGATTAATGACTACTGGCAGCTTATCACAACCAAGAATCCTCTCTGGATCTGTACCCTCTTTCCTTCCCTACTGGCTCTCAAAGATCAATCCTTTGATTCCAGCCCCTCTCACCTCAAGTTTTAGGTGCTAAAAATGTTAGGATACTAGTGTAGAGAGCAAAGCCAGGAGAAAACCAGGTAGCCCAAGGCTCCCCAAAACTCTGCTTGAAAAACAACTGATGTAGTTCCAGATGTGCTAGAGAGAAGTACGTACCAGGTGGGCACCTAACCTGAGAGCTGACATTAGAGAAAAGGGGTCAGGTACTGACATCTGAAAGAAAGACAGTGGGAATTATGCACGGGTATGAATAGGCAGAGGAAACAATAACAGTAAAATATATGGACGTATAGATTGGAATGTTACAGGGAAAGAGGTTAACTGAGAACACTTCGCACACACATACAACCGAACAGTTCAGTGTGTATCAGGACTTCTGCATAAAATTTCACATTAATCAAGGGGTCCTAAGTGGAGGGAAAAGGTTAAGTCACCATGGTATTCCATAATTACTAATTCTTTTCCATCTCCTACACTGAACTAGGTCCCTATAGGCATAGTGCAGACTTTGTTCACTCGGTCAAAATATTTGAACATCAACTATTTATTGAGTATATATACTAGATGTTACAGCTACAACCAAAATAAAATATAGTTTTGGTTACCAAGGAGCTTGTAGTCTTGGGGCAGGTGTTGGGGGAGTCAAAGAATTGAACAAAGCCTCGTGTGTGGAACATGGGGGGTAATGTGTCTCAATAAGTACCTGTATGTTTCTTTTTTTAAAATTTAATTATTCATTTGAGAAAGAGAGAGAGCAGCGGCAGGAGAGCACAAGCAGGGGGAGGGTCTGAGGAAGAAGGAGAAGCCGACTCCCCACTGGGCGTGGAGCCCAACGCAGGGCTCAATCCCAGGACCCCAGGATCATGACCTGAGCGAAGGCAGCTGCTTAACCCACTGAGCCACCCAGGAGCCCCTATCTCTATGTTTCTAATCGAGCACTTACCATGCTCCTCAGCTTGCAATACTATTCCCAGTCCCACTCCCTGTCTCATCTAGATTGGCTTTAAGCAACTTCCTCAGGAAGGTCTCCCTGACACCTTCCCTACTACACGCTGAGGAATGATTAGAGATTCCCACCTGCACAGATTAACATTTCTAAGGCGTCCTGGAGCGGAGTGGAGACCAGAAATACTCTCCAAGTTATTCTAAGGGTCAGTCAGGTTTGGAAGCCACTACCCTAGAAATTAGATTGAGCCCCCTTGCTGTAAGCCCTCATAACACTCTGTATTTTATCTTTTATAAAGTTTATCTCATTCGTAATTACTTAACACCAGTCTTTCCTGCTAAACAATTTACTTCACTCAGGCTCCTCGGGGCTTAGCACACAGTAAGCACTCAAATATTAGTTTAATTGAATTTTACCATCACCCCTCCAAAAATCTCTTTCCAAGCATCTGATGAAAGGCAATGGTTTTCAAACTTACTTGACAATAAGATAAAATCCTTTTTTTAAAAAAAAAAGCTTAATGAGAACCTCAATATGTAAAAGAGGTAACAGAGCTATTTTGGTTGAAGAAGCCAGCATGGAAGGACCTTCAAGCTGTTTATCTCCTTCAACCTAGTCTATTGAAGGGTCCCATGGAACAAAGATGGAAAAACCCTGGTTTAAAGCCACACAAAAATATCATTCTTTCAAATTAATATTATTAGATATAAATAAAATCACGGAAGCTGTTATGAAGTTAATTTATTTGGCTGCCGTCGGCAATCAAAAATGCCATAGAGGTTATTTTTCCTTCATTCCTCATCAGCTGGCTGAATGATTAAGCTGAAGAAGTCAGATTTTATGTCATTCCATCCCCTTACCCCATTTTCTCTGCCCTTCTCCCAGTTCAATAGGAGAGAAAAAAATAAACACCCGTAGTACCTGGACATTATGAGAGATGTAAGAAAGGGTCAGAATTGATTTAAGAATGTATTTAAAGGCACAATCATTTGCTCAACAACTAAACACGCTGATTTTTTAGTTCATAGGCCACACAGGCACATACCACATGAGAGCTAAAGCCATGCAGCCAAACAGAAGGTAATATTAGTCTACTGTTTTCATGATCTTTTTTTCTTGAAATTACATATATTATAACCACCTTAGTGCAAAAGAAAATGGATTCTGAATCAGGCTGCATTAAACTTCTGGCTCTGACATTTTGTAGCTCTAAATCCTTAAATAAATCATTGAATTTTATTCTTTTTCAGTGTTTGCACCTATTGAATGGGAGTTAATAATTTCTTCATATAATTCTCCTTTCCTTCCCCCTCTCCCCTTCCCCCATCACAAGTTACTAAGGTCAGAAACAGATTGGGCTATAAGGCTCTCTCCCTGGTTCAAAACCAGGCATAGCTCTCTTGTTCCCAAGGAGAAGTATTACTGCTATGGAATAGTCAAGTTTCGAAACAATGCCTGGAACTGGGGCTGGGGCATAGTCTGCCACTCCTCATACTCCTCCATCTCTTGCTATCACATAGTTAAAAACTTTTTCTGATCATCTCCTCTCTTATCTCTTTGCATGGTTATTCAAGGAATTCTTCTACTATGGTGAGATAAGATGTGCCAGGGAAGGGAAAGAAGTGGGGAGCACCTGCACGCCTGCTCTTGTTCTTTTTTATGGAGGCCACTTGATCCCTCTAGATCCAGGCTCTAGGCTGCATGGGCATCTTCCCACGCCCAGGCTCTGCCTCACTAGGCTTACACTGGGCTTTGGAGACAAAGCTCTAGCTAAAGAGAGCTTTTACAGGTCACTGTCTCTCACGTATCTAATTTCTCTCGGAAAGCAGATATCTTAATATAAGCAGTCTCCAAAGCATAGGTAAAATGCAGGAGGCAGGTATATTGAGGATATGAACCCAATGTCTGCTCCCCAAGTGCCTCTTCCTGCTCCCATAGTGAAGGCACTTAAGCAAATGTTTAAGGACTAGTGTTTCTGCCCAGAAAGACCCTATAAATGTACCCATTCAACAAACATTTAAAGAATGTCTGAGTGACGGAGACTTCTTGCCTTCAGAAAGCTCATAGTGAGAAAGCGGTGCAAACAATTACAGTACCAACGCTGACTACGTGCGCACAAATACAGGGACTACCTTATCGTCCACCTAATAGTCTGCCCAGGGTAGCTGGACAAGGCTCGACCTTAAAGAAGCATGAAGAATGGGAATTTCCGACGGATTAAAGGGAAGCCACTCCAAGCAGAGGTTCCAATAGGGACCAAGGCATACAGGTGAGAAGAGCAGCTCCATCTGGACAGTCACTTGGGCAAGATGGATACAGGGCAAAAATACAAAGGAGAAGAAAAAAAAAAAAAGGCAAAGGAGCACAGCTGTAGGATAATAGGTTGGTGAGAAAGGCGAGGATGGAATCATGAACAGCCCTGTAAGGCCAAGCTAAATACTTTACTTTGAACTTTATCCACAGCTATTAGAAAGCTACTGAAAAATTTTCAGTTTGAGGAGTGATCAAATCCGTTTTGTTTTGTTTTATTTTGCTGGCTCTGCTGACAATAGTGGCTGAACAGATAAATGTTTGCATCTATCTCTTAGACACCAATCACCTGCTAAACACACCCACAGGCCCTTCTGAAGAAAGCTGCCACAAGAGGTTCTTTATACCTAGGTCTCCCTACTTTGTACTTTGAGACCCTACCATCTCGGCCAGAGCAGTCCCAGAAAGGCACCAGGGAGCTTGATGCAGAGCAACTACTTATAGACTAAGTCAGAGGCTTCTGAGGTGGCTTCATACGGAGCTCACAACCACAAGTCCATTCCAGAAAAAATCAGAAAGAAATAAGTTTTCCCACTTACAAAATGAACAAATTACTATCCACATGCTAGCACACTGGCCCTTAACCAGTATGTGTATTCTCTTAATTGTACCATCCATACCTCTAAGACAACTGCACATTACAGAGAAAGGGTTCTATCTCTTACATTGTGCAGTGCTTTTAACCATTTTTTTCCACATATGCATTACTCTAAAAGTATCATATGACTGAGAATAAAACAAAGGAAGGAAGCATTTTCACCATGCCTCCTAGCATTTCTAGTAAGTCCCATATATCATCTAATTCACCTTCACCATGAACTCCAAATGATCCACACAGTAACAGAACAAACAAACAAACATTTTAAAAAATCCCCTCCTATAGAACAGCAACAACACCTTTGAGGAAATGATACCAAAAAGAGGAAGCAATTTATAACACGGAAGCATACTGACCAAAGCTCAGCCAGCTGACAGATCATATACTTTGGAAATGTACAAAATTCCGGAGAACTCTGAAAGCTTTTCATAATCTCAGGTATGATAACCTATCGAAACCGAGCAATGTGCTGTAACAACAATGTCTTGGGACCCACCAGTTCTCCATTCCAAACTGCAGTATTATTTATATTTGCATTATTCTCTGGGCATTCCACTAAGTACCTCCGCTGTCCTAAGGAACTTGGTACCATGTGACCAAGGAGTCACCATACATTTTTACCCACGTAGTTTTATTTAAATCTACCACAATCTAAACAATTTAAGCATTCTGCCATCTAACCCTAAACCTAAGGTTTTCTTTCCCTCTTTTACTTTCTTTCTTTCCCCCAGTGTTCTTAAGAGATGGGCAGGGTGTGTGTGTTGGGGGGGGGGGGGCTTCCTTATCCCACTGAAGTTGAATTGTATAAATGCATTTCTTGGAAAGCCCATAGCTTTCACCAGGTTTTTAAAGGGGTCTATGGACCCCCCAAATGTTATGACCCATTCTACACACTTGGTCACCTAAGAACATTTCTCAGCCTGAGAGCACTCAAGTTAACAACGCTCGGTTCAATCAATAGCCTCAGACTTTTCTGAGGTTTCTACATCTTAAGTATTTTTTTTAAAAATCAAAAATTTACAATGTCAGCTCTTTCCATAAGAATGGTAATCTTGGTGATTCCTACTGAAAAGATGCTTTCTTGGAAGGAAAAAATAAGCAGCAGCAATATTCAGTTAAACCATCACTAATATTCTAGGATTATCACTTAGAGCTGAACTGTGGAGTTTCTCCCTCCTAACAAATTTATCAAGGTACAGATGGAATAAATACCATTTACAGAACCTAGTGATTCATTTCCAGCCTGCCTTAATATGAAAGAGCTGCTTACTTTTCTTGCATCTTTATAATGCACCAGAAAAGAACTTGAAGCTAGGATTGTTTGGGCTGTTCTGTGAATGAAGCAGCGGCACCAAATACAGGAAGTCTCTATGACTGAATATAGATATATATCATGCTAGTCGTCTTGGCAAAAATCATGGTTAGCTCTAAAGTACACGGCTCATCTAACTAGTTTTCTTAGTCTTTGGTTAGCTGGTTTAGCACAGTATATTTCCTCTAGGTCTGTAATTCCATTCGCCCCAAATGCTGCAAATGGGATATTTAAACAACCAAATGCTCACATGCAAGTGAGTCAAACAGCTAATAAAAGTCCGGTGGCAGCGACGAAGGGATAACGACGGTCTGTGCTCAGGTACCGCAAGGGACTGTTAACTACTACCCACGGACATCACCTTTACACCTGTTCCCAGGGATGAGTTAGGACCCAGCACTACGAGAGCAAGATGAGGAAAGGGAAAGTCCGGGTGCTGCGGGGAACTGGCCGGTCCCCAGGACTGACGGCCGGTGCCCGCCCGGCCGCCCTGCGGCCTGCACCATTCCGGCAGGCGGCGGTCTCGCGTAGAGCGCGAAACCCCGAAGCCGAGCCGCGAGAGGCGGCGGACGCGAGGGAACCGCAGCGCCGGGCCCGGGAGCCCAGGGTCACTCCACCCTCCCCGGCCCACCCGGCGGCGCCGCCCGCCGCCTCCGGCCCTGCTCACCCGGACTCTTCAGGTTGTAGCGGGTCTCCATGGCGGATCGCTGTCCCGGCTCTGGCCTCCCGGCCCGCCGCCTCCACCTTTCCGCGCCGCAGCGGCCCGGGCGTCAGCGCGGCTCGGGCCGATTGGGCCAGGCCGAGGGAGCCTCCGCAGACGCCGCCCAGCCCCGGCCCGGACTGCGGGCGGGAGGGATGGGGGTGAGCGTGCGGGCGGGGCGCGGGCTTCGCGATGGCGCCGCCTCCTCCGCGGCTCCGCCCGCCTCCCTGAGGGCCGGGCAGGCGCCGGCGCCGGCCGGGGCGTCGCTGAACCGGGCGCCCGGGCTGGAGGTCAGCCTCCTCGTCTGGCCGCGGGCCCAACCCCGCCGCGGCCGCCGGCTCTGCGTCACCCGCCCTCGCCCGGGTTTTGTGAAGTTGCCCTGACGTGGCGGTCGCTTCGTGGCGGTCGGTCAGCTCCGGCGCCCGTCGCCGCGTGGTCCCCGCCGGCCTCCGCGAAGGTCGCTCCGGGATCTGCAAAAGCGGGCGGCGCCCTCGTCTTCCTCTCGGCAGGGCCCCGCGGAAGCCGACCTTTTGCCGGGCCGGGTCCCCCCGGCGCTCGCGGGTATTAGCGAGGAACGGCGCGGCCGGAAGCGGCCCGGGCCTACTCGCTGCCGGCGGGCTCCGGGACCCCCGGGCCTGAGAGTCCAGGGGGCCCGGGCGCTGGCCGCCCGCGCGCCGCACGGCGGGGTGTGGGCAGCTTTGTTTGGGGTGCAGGAGCTGGTGGGGTAAAGACAGTTAAATACGGAAGAGAAAATCCAGTGCTAAGGACATTGAGTAGGATTTTTATAACATTTTTTTTTAGTAATGTGATTAGGTGCACGACACTTAAGCATTGTGGGGGATTGAAAAAAAAGAATTATAACTTGTCATATAAAACTGAAGGAATTACACTGAATTTGGGGGAAAGCATACAACCTCAAAGGACACAGTACATGCTGCGTTCCAGAAAGAATGGGATTCAGAGGAAGAGGGCTGTGGGCTCTTGAAGGCTTAAAGGAGGGGGCGAGAACTGAGGAGAAGAGGGAGGGATTGGCAGGGCGCGGTGGGGACGGGACGATGAAGAGGGAAGGAAGGAATTCTCGGTGAGATGAAGCAGGGTTAATCTGGTTGGGCAAGTTAGATTTTGTTATACAAAGAATTGTACCAGCGACCTTTTGTAAAGAGTGAAATTGCGAGGGAAGGAAAGAAATGGAGGATATCTAAAATAAAATTAGATGATACTTTCAAGCCATTCCATGGTGTTTTCTGAGAAGCAAACGGATAATCAGAGTGGCTGAGATCTGCGAATAAAGCCAGACCCCCCTGTGCTGCTTCATTCATTTATTCATTCTTTGTGTTAAATCTTCAAATTGTTTAACACTTGACAGTTCTGCAAAAGCCTGTGTCTTGTGCAATAGGCCTCACGGTAAAGAGGCTTGTGAAACAGGTACTATCATTCCCGTCGGATAGCTAAGGAAACAGTTCTGGAAGCACTAGGAACCGTTTGGTTATTCAGCCTCCAAGTCAGTCAAACTCTGGATGCTAGAGTCCTCTGGGGCCTCCTCTCCTTTTCTTCCTCTGCATGGAGACCAGAATGTGTTTCTTTTCTTTTTTTTTAAGAAGACACCATCACCTAGCCTTTTCCTTGGCATTGAAGTGCTTCAGGACAGCACCCTCCCACCCCCAATGTGCCACTTGCCATATGGATTATTTTGAGCTGAGGGCACTTGAGACTCTGGGAGCTCAAAAGAAACTTTTGTCCCTCCCTTAACCACGCAGAAGAATCCAAATTGGGGGTCTTTCCCAGAAAAAGTTTTATTAACAGAGATAAATTTTATCTGAGTGACCCACCTGTATTGCAGGGCAAACATCTAATTACCAAACGTCTGTTCTCCTTATTGCCTGTGAAGTGTATTCCTTTCCAATGAAGTTCCAGATCCCTACCCCCTTCGTAGTTCAGGATGACATATAGACCTCATTTTGCCTGACTGTCTTTGGAGTTTCCATGTCTGTGTGGATTCCCTGTACCTATGCTATTAAATTTGATTTTCTCCTATTTATCTATCTCATGTCAATTTGATTCTTAGTCCAGCTAGAAGGACCTTGAAAGGGACAGAGAATTCTTGCTCCTCGACAGGGAGGGCTCTTTTCCCCCACAAGACTGGCCCTGTAGTAATTATACTCTCTCCTTCCTTGGTTAAAAACAAAATTTATTCTGACAATTTAGTTAATGGGCACATGTTAAAGTTGATTAAACTTGTTGCAAGAGCAAAGATTCTAGCAAGCCGATTGAAAGATTTCTCTCAGCGGAGACATTTATAGATAAAAGTATTTATTTAGAACCACAATCAGGCACCTGTGTGATTTAGTCAGTTAAGCATCCAACTCTTGCTCTTAGATCAGGTCTTGATCTCAGGGTCTTGAGTTCAAGCCCCAGTTGGTCTCCATGCCTACTTAAAAACAAACAAACAAAGCAACCCATAATCATTGACCTATATAGTTCCTCTTCTCCTTAGATAGAACAGAAGCCCTTTGAAGTGCAGTTCCCCCACCCATCTTCATTTGCATCCAGGGAGCAAGGCCAGGACTATACTTTTTGAGCATCTGCTGCGTATGGGGCCCAGGATTGGGCACTCAACCTACATCAACTCATTTATTCTTCACAACAATACTGACAAAAGCGCCATTTATTTAGGTCCATTTTACTAGTGAGGACAGCTGAGGTCTCAGAGAAATGAGCAATTTACTTAAATTTTTTTTTAAATTTTTTTGGGGGGTCTGCCTGGGTGGATCAGTTGGTTAAGCACCCGACTCCTGACCCTCAGATCAGCTCATGATCTGAGGGTCATGAGATTGAGCCCAGCTCTGCACTCGGCGCAGAGTGAGTTTAGGATTCTCTCCCTCTCCCTCTGCCCCTCCCCTGCTCACACTCTCTTTCTGTGTATCTCTCTCAAATAAATAAATAAAATCTTTTTTTAAAATATTTTGTTTATTTATTTGCCGGAGAGAGAGAGCAAGCAAGCGAACACAAGCACAAGCAGGGGGAACGACAGGCAGAAGGAGAAGCAGACTCCCCGCTGAGAGGGAGCCGATGTGGGACTAGATCCCATGACCCTGGGATCATGACCCTAGCTGAAGGCAGATGCTCAACCAACTGAGCCACCCAGGGGACCCATAAATAAAATCTTTAAAAAATTGGTTTTAATCTGTACACCTAACGTGGAGCTCGAACTCATGACCCTGAGATGAAGAGTCTCCTGCTCCACCAGTTAAGCCAGCTAGGCCTCCCAAAGCAATTTACTTTAATTCTCAGTTTTTTCCACTACAAGTTCTTATACTTCTGAAATATTATTGTTTCATCATATTGATGAAAACAAATTTTTCTAGATTTTTATTTATTTCTTGATTTCATTTGAATACTTTGAAATCTTAGAGTTTCATTGTCTTATCCAAGGCTGCTTATCTGGAAAGTGGAAGAACCCTGATTCAAGTCCAGGTCTTTTGACTCTGACACCTGAATTGTTTTTGCTACACTAAAAAGGAATCAGGCTATTTTGTGTCATGCAAGGACTTTTCCCCACCATTTGAAAATGGATGTGCTTCTTAGAACCTCAGTGTTAGTCTTGGACCACACACTTTAAGATATTTATTCCCCAGCATTTAAAACATATATATATATATATATATATATTTTTTTTTTTTAATTTGAGAGAGGAAGAGAGAACACACGCAAGTGTGAGTGGGTTGGGGGGCAGCCGCAGAGGGAAGGGGAGAGGATCTTAAGCATGTTCCACACCCACCAAAAGCCTGATCTTAGAACCCTGAGACAATGACCTGAGCCTCAATCAAGAGTCAGATGCCTAACTGATTGAGCCACTCAGGTGCCCCAAACTTTTCTGATTTTTTTAAGATTTTATTTATTTATTTGACAGAGATAGAGACAGCCAGCGAGAGAGGGAACACAAGCAGGGGAGTGGGAGAGGAAGAAGCGTGCTCCCAGTGGAGGAGCCTGATGTGAGGTTCAATTCCCAGGACTCCAGGATCACGCCCTGAGCCAAAGGCAGACGCTTAACGACTGAGCCACCCAGGCGCCCCACTGAGCCACCCAGGCGCCCCCAAACTCTTCTGATTGTTTAAAATGATTTTTCTTCTTGATCATAAAAGTAATACATGATTGTTGTTCAGTATTTGGAATAAGAACAAAATGCAAATCTCCCATAATCCTACTGCTCAGAAATGGCCAAGATCAACATTTTAGTGTATTTACCTCGAGCCTTTATTGGTAAAGTACAGGTGGTTTAACAGAGTTGAACTTCCATTTTTATACTAAAAATAGCTGCCATCAGCTAACTGGATTACTTGTTTTGCAAGTAGCAGTGCTATTATCACTTACATTGATAGTATAAATTGACTAATTTTACATTAATTCCTTCCTAAAGTAATATTAAAAATGAAAAACACCTCGATAAAGCCGTATCTGGACTTTATTTTAAGCATTTTATTAATTACTTTGAATATTTTATAATAGACATTTTTTTATTTTTCATTTAAATAAAGACCCACCAGGGCACCTGGGTGACTCAGTCAGCTGGGCGTCTGCCTTCAGCTCAGGTCATGATCCCGGGGTCCTGGGATCAAGCCCTGTGTCTGGAGCTCTGCTTAGCAGGGTGTCTGCCTCTCCCTCTCCCTCTGCCCCTCCCCCTGCTCATTTATGTGTACACACGGGCACACGGACATGCTCTCTCTCTCTCTCAAATAAATAAATGAAATTTTTAAAAATTTAAAAATTTAAAAATACCAACCTGGGGCACCTGGGTAGCTTAGTCAGTTAATCATCTGCCTTTGGCTCAGGTCATGATCCCAGGGTCCTGGGATCAAGCCCTGTGTCTGGCTCCCTGCTTCGCAGGGAGTCTGGTTCTCCCTGTTCCTCTGCTCTTTCTCCTGGCTTGTGCTCTCTCTCTCAGTCTCTCTCTCTCTCAAATAAATAAATAAAATCTTAAAAAAAAAAAAAGACCCACCTGCCACAGTTTTCCTATTGTTTCACCCCCAGGATTTCCCCTTTAGAGCATTTAATAAGAAAAATGGGACTAATTATCCCATGGAGATATAGCTGGTATTAATGTAAGAAGATGTTGACCATTATCAGGGACACAAGTTTAAGCTCTGCTCACCTGAACAAAAATGTCAGACAGGAAAGAATTTGTTTTCCGTGCGCCCAGCCCTACTGCAGGGCAGGGCCAGCATCTACCTCCCAGCAGGTGGCAGGCTGAGAGATACAGGAGCGAAATGACCTCTTCATTTTATCCTTCTCAGTCTCTGATTTGTTCAAGACACATCTTACCTGCTCATTCTAACACTTTTCTAATACTGTATTCTAGAAGAAAGTATTATGGACAAATCTCAAGTGAGTATATTTGAAACCCAGTGGAGTGCTTACAAAACTAGTTTTGTAGGTCCTTCCACCAGATGACTTGTCCTGCACCAGTAGGAGTACCTCATTTTAAGAGGTTTTTCCCACTAATAAACAAAGAAGCATTTTCTAAATACAGTAGTAAATAGTTGTTTGCAACATTATTAAAATCATTTTTACTGTGGCTTTCTTACAAATTGCATCTTCTTTTGGAAATTCAATTTGCTGCCATAGTTTTTTTTTTTTTAATTATCTGACACCTTTCCTAAAATTACAGCTCTTAATATTAGAAATGAGGAAAAAGAGGGGCTCCCAGGTGGCTCGGTTGGTTAAGTGTCTGGGACTTTTGATTTCAGCTCAGGTCATGATCTCAGAATCATGGGATGGAGCCCCATGAGGGCTCCGCACTCTGCGGGCAGTCTGCTTGAGAGTCTCTCTTCCTCTCCCTCTACCCCTCCTCCGCTTGTGTGCTCTCTCTTTCTAATATAAAGATATAAAATCTTAAAAAAAAAAAAAGAAATGAGGAAAAAGAAACCTGCTTAGTATTTTGTTTTTGCTTTACTTGCCTGGATTACATTAACTTTTGTTGTTTTTCATAATAAAGTATCTTTATTGTCTTTTAATTATTTATTTAAGTAATCTCTACCCAACATGGGGCTCGAAGTCACGACCCTAAGATCAAAAGTCGCATGCTCTTCTGACTGAGCCAGCCAGATGTCCCTCATAATAAAGGTGCTTTTAAAATTAAAAACAAAAATCACATACTTACATTCCTTACTCCTTAGTTCTGTGGGACTGATGAGTGTGACAAGAGATACTTTCTTTTCTAATCCCAGCTCTAAGAAAACACCTGCCACTGAGATAAAACTAGTTGTTCACGGCTGAAAGAACAGGTACCTCACGATGTGCCCCCAGCTCTGTCTTCTCCCTCCCTCCCTTCCTCCTCCTGGGTCCTTTCCTGATTGCTCTTCCAGGTACCGTCCCTCTGCCTCTCTGTCTATGCTTTTCTTCTTTTTTCTTTTTTTTAAAAAAAGATTTTATATATTTATTTGAGAGAGAGAGACAGGGAGAACACAGAAGGAGCCTGGGAGTGAGTAGCAGACTCCCCCTGAGCAGAAAGCCGATGGGGGGGGTGCTCCATCCCAGGACCCTGAAATCATGACCCGAGCCCAAGGCAGGCGCTTAGCCAACTGAGCCACTCAGGCGCCCTCTGTGTCCTTTATCTCGTGGCCCCTATTCTGCTATGCCAATCTGTCATTCTCTGAGCCTTTTTATCCACTTGCTGATTGAAGAAACTTGGTCACTTACAAACCAGCCTGAAGAGCTCAGACCTCTGCGCCCTAGCTTGAGAGCAGCGTCAGTTTCTATTCATGCGAAAATGCAAAATGGCAAAAAATTACTTTGTGTTCAATACTTTTAAAGAAATTTGTATTTTCTTCATCACTTCGGCATACACAATTGTCCAAAAAATCATAGTTCATAAAGATGTGAAACCTTTAGTCCACAGACAATGCTAGCACACACACAAATTACATGCAGAACTTCCTAGAGAAAGTCCGCAGCCACGAGGCGTTTCGATCATACCATTAACATCTTTAGAACAAACAACCCCGTGCTGCTTCCCATTAAAATCCAGTTTACAAACTTTGAATGACAACCAAGTCATCAGCTTCTTAAAAAGCAGTCCTGGACTTCCCTGTAGTTTGTCCTTTTAGTGCAAAATAACCAAAAGGTACGGGTATGCCATACACCATCTGTCTTCTAGCATCTGGTGAGAAGACAGCTGGGCCAGTGTGACTTCCTTGGAAGTTGAATTTGGGTTTAGGTGCAGATGTTCTTTTTTTTTTTTTTTTAAGATTTATTTATTTATTTATTTGACAGAGATAGAGACAGCCAGCGAGAGAGGGAACACAAGCAGGGGGAGTGGGAGAGGAATAAGCAGGCTCCCAGCGGAGGAGACTGATGTGGGGCTCGATCCCAGAATGCCGGGATCACGCCCTGAGCCGAAGGCAGACGCTTAACGACTGTGCTACCCAGGCACCCCAGGTGCAGATGTTCTTAAATGGAAATATATGCCATATATGCCAGAATAGAAAGCAAAATTTTTCCCAAATACCATTTTTCAGAAAAGAGAGTTGCCTTATATTTTCGTGTTTACTTTGTCCAAGAAGGACAAAATTGTTCAGGAAGACAATATGTCTTGAAAGGGCTTCGAGCAATGGCAGTTTTCTACTAAGGACCACCTAAAAAATTAGGGGGCAAAGTCAAAGACATTCCTGAGGGTATGACTTTGGAAGACAAGCATGGGAGATCCTTACTAGTAGGCTTTTAAAAAAGTCACTGAAGGGGCGCCTGGGAGGCACAGCTGTTAAGTGTCTGCCTTTGGCTCAGCGCGGGATCCCGGCGTTATGGGATCGAGCCCCACATCAGGCTCCTCTGCTGGGAGCCTGCTTCTTCCTCTCCCACTCCCCCTGCTTGTGTTCCCTCTCTTGCTGGTTGTCTCTATCTCTGTCAGATAAATAAATAAAATCTTAAAAAAAAAAAAAGTCACTGAAAAGAGAAGTACATATTTGTTGAGCGAGTACAGAGGGGAAAAACAAAAACCTGCCCTAACGTTTAACAAGTAGGTTTTGGAGACTCAAAGTTCCCACTGACAGCATCCTCTTCGATTTAAAACATGTTTTTTTCTTAAAATACCTCAAAGAGAACTGTCAGATGAGTCCAAATGTTCCCGTGATGATGAAGACCCTGCTGTAGAAGATGCCTGTGAAGAATTAAACATAATGACTTGAGTGGAGAAGAAATATTTTTTTTAAATTAATGCCATTTTGTATAATTTGAGATTTTAACATGAACAAATATTTAAATATCTAAAGTAACGAGTGGTTTAAATAGACTTTTTAATTATGTAATTCACATCTATAAAAGTTTACATTCAAATCGTAGATTAGATAATGTAGATTTTAAAAGCTACATAATCCAGTTGGAAAAAGACACTAACACTTGAAGCATGTATGTGTGTGCGTGTGTGAGCACATGCATGAGTGTGAGTGCATGCATGAGTGCGTGCGTGTTTATGGAGGAACGGAAGAGTGAAGAAAGCTCCCCGGTGTAATTCTAACCCCGGTTTTCCATCATTTCCCCTCCCCATCCCTTTTAACAGCTGTAAGGCCAAACGATGTGTCCGATTTATGAGACTTGCTTAGGATACTTACATAAAATACAGATTCCCAGACCTCTCCTCAGAGATTCTGATTCAAGAAGACTGGGGTAGAGATGGGAATTTACATTTTTAAACACCCTAGGTGATTCTTAAGATCAGATAACTTTGGAAAGCACTGGCCTTTAGCATTAAATGAAATGATAGGACATGAATTTGGTGGTATCTTTTTTTGCACCTTATTAGCCTGAGTTCTTTCCCACTGAGATGGAAAGGCAAGCAGGACTGGTGCCTCCCAGTCAGCCCCATTATTGCCTGCTTCCCATGGAGGGGAGGTGACAGCAGGATGACCAAGGTCACTTGCGCACGTCTGGGAGAAGTCTGGAAATTGTTCCTGCTTACTGACTAGTTGATGAAGATGGAGCATTACAGCCCGGAGCTCTCCGCAAGGCCAGAAGCAAGCAACAGTTGGGCGGCAGCCACAGGGACTTAGGCAATAATGGGAGGTGGAAATAAGCAGAATCAGCTTGCAGGAATGGAATTGCCCACAGAGATGGTAAGGGTAAGTGTCCCCTTTAAGGTCCTTCTGGCTGAACTAAATCAAATTGACATGAGACAGATAAACAGGAGAAAATCAAATTTAATAGCATTACGTATGGGGAATCCATACAGACACGGAAACTTGAAAAACAGGCAAAATGAGGTCTCTATGTCATTCTGAACTAAGGAGAAGGGGGTAGGGATCTGTGACTTCAGAGGAAAGGAATGCATTGCACAGGGCAATAAGAAATAAAGCACATATTTGGTAATTAGATGTTTGCCCTACCATACAGATAGGTCACTCAGATAAGATTTATCTCTGCTAATAATCCTTATTCTGGGAAATACCCCAAATTTAGATTCTTCTGTGTGGTTAAGGGAGGAGCAGAAGTTTCTCTTGAGCCCACAGGGTCTTGACTGCCTTCGCTCAATCTTCACACAAGAGTGGCCCATCTTGGGGTGGCCTGCATTAGCATGGAAGAAATAGGTCTTAACTGATCTACTGTAGTTGGGCATTCAGGGGAAGGGTTTTAGTTTGTTTTTTAAGATTTTATTTATTTATTTGAGAGAGACAGAGAGCAGGAGCGGGGGCAGGGGGAGGGCAGAGTGAGAGGGAGAAGCAGACTCCCCGCTGAGCAGGGAGCCCAACATTGAGCCCCTGGCTCAATCCCAGGACCCTGAGATCATGACCTGAGCCACAGACAGACGCTTAACTGACTGAGCCACCCAGGTACCCTAGGCCTTAGTTTTTTTACGCAGGTTTGGGAGACCAGAAAGATCCTCCTTGCCCCAGCAGCTTATTAGTACAGATTGAGGAAGCAGGGTGTTCAAGACCTCAGGCAGCTGGACACTAGTTAATGCTCTCCTCCACACTGAGTGTAGCAGCTAGATCAACTCCCTTTCTTGGGGAAGGGCCTTGTCCACCTGCTTCTTGGGAGTGTCAAAATAACACAAAAGGGCAAAACTTGTGGTTTCTTGATACTGGATAAGACTAATGTTGTCTGAATTAACAAAGGACCCATAGAAGTTAGATATAAACTCATGAGTCCCTAAACTCCCAGTAAAGTTAATTACTGGGGTGCCTCAGTGGCTCAGTTGGTTAAGCATAGGACTCTTGATTTTGAATTTGACCAGGTCATGATCCCAGGGTTGTGAGATCGAGCCCCACGTGGGGCTCTGTGCTCAGCGCAAAGTCTGCCTAAGATTTTCTCTCTCCCTCCCCTTCTGTCTCTCCCCCTCATATATGTGCCTGCTGTCTCTCTAAAGAAATAAATAAAATCTTTTAAAAAATAAAGTTAATTATTTATTATAGTCAAGGATAGAGTCTATAGTAAAAAATGATCCTGCCAGGACAGATCCCCCACAACCCACCACACAAAAACATCCAAGGGATGGCAATGGAGATTAGAGCTACTCTGGTAAACACAGCAGAAAGCCCTAATCACGTGAAAGAAAAACTCAAGAACCTTCTCAGAATTTCCCCTATGTTTGTTAAGATGGTAAAATTAACAGAGGGAGAGGCATCTGGGTGACTCAGTCACGAGCCACCTGCTTGTGATTTTGGCTCAGGTCACGATCTCAGGTAGCCCCACATCAGTCTCTGCCCTGGATGGGGAGTCTGCTTGAGATTCTCTCCCTCTGCCCCTCCCCATCCATTCTCTCCCTCTCACACTCTCTCAAATAAATAAATAAATCTTTTTTAAAAAAATGAACAGATACAAAGGGGTGCCTGGGTGACTCAGTCGGTTAGGTGTCTGACTCTTGATTTAGGCTCAGGTCATGATCTCAGGGTTGTGGGGTCGAGCCCCACATAGGGCTCTGTGCTCAGTGGGGAGTCTGCTTGAGATTCTCTACCTCCCTCTCCCTTTGTCCCTCCCCCCCATGTAGGCGCATGCGTGCGTGCAAGCACACATGCTCTCTAAAATGAATGAATAAATCTTTTTAAAAAAGAACTAATAGGAATTTATAAATAAATAAACAAAATTAACAGAGAGGAAAGGAAAATATTTTAGGCTAGATAGAAAATCTTCAGGTATCTCTGATCTGGCCAAGGGATTCATTCACTCCAGCGATGCCTCACAAATTGCAGATCATGACCCATTAGTGGATTGTGAAATCTTTTTTTAAAAGGGAAATAAAGAAAAAAAATACTAGAATGCATGGCATGTAGGAAGGATACTACTTTGTGAGGTTTTTTTTTAAGTAATATTTATGGGGCGCCTGGCTGGCTCAGTCCGTGGAACACGTGACTCTTGGTCTCAGGGTCATGAGTTCAAGCCCCACATTGGGCAGAGAGCTCACTTAAAAGAAATAAAAATGAAAATTAAAAATAAAAGTAATATTTATAAGGGGCACCCGGCTGGCTCAGTTGGTGGAGCATGTGACTCTTGATCTCAGGTTCGTGAGTTCACACCCCACGCTGGATGTAGAGGTTACTTAAAAATAAAATCTTTAAAAATAAAAAAAATAATTAAAAATAAAATCTTAAAAAAGTAGTATTTATAGGTGTATGTGATAGTTCGCAGTACGAATTATATTTACCGCCACTCACAACAAAATTTAAAATGGATTCCACAAAGGGTTAACTCCAACAGTTCTATAAAGTGCTTTATTTTCTATTACTAAAATCCTTGCATCTCTAAAATCTGCCTTTTAGCTATTTTATTAAGCACAATGTCTGGCATATAATAGGTGTCCTATGAGTCACTGATGAATGAAAAAAAATTATTTCCTTCAGAAAATGACTGACAAAGGGATCAAGACTCTTGGTCCCTCTTATTTGCTACGCACTGTACAGGAATGCTGGTTCACCTCTGCTGAGGGTGGGTGAGCCACGGTTGGAGAGGGAGGTAAGAACCCGGGAGGCAGGTTCCCGCAAACTTTATTGAGGAGTTTGACTGAGATCTATAATGCAGAGCTATGACGGATGTTAAGCAAGAGACTGATGTGGTCAGACTGGTGGTGGTTTAGAAAGGTCACTCTGGATCTGGTGTGGAGAACAGAGTGGATGGATGAATGAGGTGGAGAGACGTTAGTGAAGAGGCTATTGAGACCCCCATAAGAGGAGATGGTGGCCTAAACCAGGATAGTGGCAAAAGAGTGGAGAGAATAGATTGAATAGACGTTTATAAGGCTGAGCTGAAAGAACTGGGTGCTTGATTGGATGGAGTGAACGGGAAGGGAGAGTCAAGTAGGAGGCCCACGTTTCTGGCAGGGACTGCAGGGAGCATAGTCACACCACCATAGAAGGAGGAGAAGATTTAGCAAGAACGAAGTGAGTTCAGTTTTGGGCATGTTAGATTGGAGGATCGTCTTATAGAAGATTCCAGCAAAAGTATGCTAATGGCAATTTTAAAGGTAGGTCTGCAGCTCAAGAAAAGGTTAGGATTGAAATGTATCTTTTTGAATTTTAATCCAGATCAGTGTTTTGTTTTCTATAAATATGGTTGCACATATTGAAGTCAAAGGTTGAATATGGCTAAGATCAAAGGCTTATTCTCTCTTGATTTTCTCAGAATTTGATAGACTTTTGCTTCTTAGAAAACCAAATGTCTGAAAAAGATATTTAAATTCTCTTCTGATATTTAAACACTCTCTGTTAATATTATTTTCTGCATTGGATTAGGAAGAAGAAGGCATAATCTTGAGTGAAGTCCATTTAGAAGGCTGCTCTTGCTGGTTCTCATATGAGAAGGGGTATGTCTTTTTAAATTTCCCAGAATTTTAGCCTTCATAACCCCATGCAGCAGTAAATCCTAAACTTCAAGTCCCTATCTTCGTATTTGTGAAGGGAGGGCATGTAAAGGGACATGTGGTAAGACTGCTTAGAACAGTATTAAGACAGTGGACTCTCCAGCCAGAATTCCCGGCCTTGTGTCTTACTAGTCATGTGATCTTGACCAAGTTATTTCGACTCTCTACCCTCAGTTGCCTGGTCTATAAAATAGGAGTGATGATAGTACCCACCTCTTGGGTTTATGAAGATAACTTCTGTAAAAGCACTTAAGAGCCCGAAACATTGTGTGCGCTCAATCATGTTATTAGTAAGTAATTCTGTCAAAGGCAACATTTTCTTTCTCCTAAACTCAACATCACTACCGATTAAAAAATCTTAGAAAAATATTATTTTAGATCAGATTTTCCAATCAGAAACAGAATTTTGTATATAAGATACAACATTTAAAGTTAGTCTTCTCTGGGAACTCTTTGGATCTGTAAAAGTCATTACAGAGTGGCATCCTACAAAGCAAGTCAGAATCAACAAGGTGGACTGTCTGGAAAGGAATTTCCAGATGGCTAGGGATTAAGACCAGGGCAGCAAGAATTAGTATCTGAAGTTTACTGAAAAAACAGTTCTATATTCCAAACAGCCATGTTTCCATCAAAAATACGGAGAGATAAGATGGTTTTAAAATATAATAAAAATAAAAGTGCAAATAGAGTGATTTATCCTTATTTCCCTAAAATGAAAGTTGGTTAATCAGGACAAACATTTTTACTAAACGGACCCAACAGGGCCAGTGAAGCAATGATATTCACGTACGGTCAACAACCTCACAACCTCACAAACAAGACGGACCATACTTACGCTTCGCCAAAGAGAATATTCTGCTCCCAGAATGCTTAGTTATGAATACGCTTGAAATAAAACAAGAGTATTACTGAATCATGAGCATGACACATGCTTTTAAATTGGCAGTTAACATTCTTGAAAGCAATGGTTCAGCAATAATTACAAATGATGGACTGCTTAAAGTAAAGCATAATACTATGCTTGATTACAAATTACAACCAGTCTATAGAAGTTAAATGCATACCGTACTTTAATAATCAAGACAGTTCACCCATTTTTCTGGAGTATGTCTCCAACAGAGTTAGCATATAACCCGTATATAACAATATTGCTGTGTTTCTAGTCATTTTATATTTAAGGGTCCAAAATATATTATGCTCACAAAATAACACTGTCCGTGAATGCCAACCAGTTTTTTTAAATTTATAATCCTTCATAAACACTCTACCCTGGTCATACACACTCATTTATATCACTAAAAATAACCAAAGATGGTAATTCACAGTCTCACCTCCACATAGAAGTTCTAATTGCCCTAAAAACCTGTAGGTCAAGTTCTCAACCTTTGAAAATGAGCAAACATGTTCCAGAGCAGTCACTGTAGCCATGTATTTGGGCTTTGTATTTATAGCATTAGATTTGAGACCTAAACATGGCCATATACATCGCAGTAAGCTAAGTTCCATATCAAAAATAAAATGCAAAAGGAATAGATTTTGTAATTCCAATAGCACAGACTTAAAAAACTGAACACTTAGACATAACTCCTACATCTGTCTTTAACTAAGACGTCATTGCCATGCTTACAGGTTTGAGGCAGTAATCTATGTATTAGTGTGTGATCAATCAAAGAGTGCACTTACTACCATGAACTCAGGGCCTAGGCCATAGGATTATTTTTGCTTTTCCCTCACAGAATCATTTGCTCCTGAAGTAATAGACTTTTAAGGCACGTTTTAACAAAAACCCATCATATACCCAGCTTAAAAATGGAAGCCCCTCCTCACTACAATAATATATAATATAGCTAAGTAACGTGTGGTCTACCAGGTAGGCAAGTGTCTCTACCTTGAGGATAAAGTCACATTAGAAAAGTGGTTCTTTATTTGCTTGATCAAAAAGAAACATTGTGTAAAAATATTAGAACATTAAATTTATAAGAATAACCCATATGTACCAAGCCTGTTGGCAAAGATCCAAAGATCCAACAGGATATAGGTCTGGAAATTAAGAAAAATTCTCCTTTGGAACCCTGGGTTCCAACCCACCCAGGTGTCTGAGCAGGAATCATGAGGAAGGGAGTTGGGTGCCTTAATGATTTTTAGAAATATCCTTCCAAAATGCACAGACCCTTGGGAAGACTCAAACCTTACACCTCAATCAGCTGCCATCTTGCATTGCAGTTAGAAGCCTCAAAGGAATAGGACTTGGGGAGGGAAGGAGAGAGGATGGAAGGAAGCCATAGATAGAAGTGGGATAGTTTCTTTTTTTTTTTAATGTTTTTTTATTATATTATGTTAGTCACCATACAGTACATCCCTGGTTTTTGATGTAAAGTTCGATGATTCATTAGTTGCGTATAAAGAAGTGGGATAGTTTCAAGGGCAAGTCGCTTTAGGAACTCGGTACATTTTGCTAGGATCAGCTTTGATTTCCTTATGGGTCTTTGCTTAAAAATAAATAAATACATAAAATTATATTCTAATACCCACGAGTAGGCTTTAGGGCACTGACCCTTGGGACGGACATAGAATTACCTACTAGGAATGGTTTGGGGTGAGGGGAGATTTAGGAGTCCCTTGACATCCTGAAAGTCTAAAGTAAACATAAGCGGAAGAATTCATAGAAACAAACACATAGCTAACTGCAATGCCTCCTCTGGCCGTCCGCTTCCCGCTGATCGTTAGGGGTTTGCAGGATGGCTTTTCACCTGTGCAGAGCGTGCTGCTGGCCAGCTGAGCTCTAGTTCAGTCCTAAGGTGGCAACAGGCAGAGTCCACAAGGCACACTCATGAACGAGCAGGAGACTTAGGGGCGACACAGGTGCTCACCAGGATTACGCTCTGCGGTCATGATCCTAAATAAACATTTTAAATGTTGCACAACAACAGGCCCACTTCCCAGGGCCAATCACACAAACTGTATATCTATTTTTAAATCTGTAGGTACCAATTACCTGCATTTGGGAAACCATGTGACCTCTGACGTAACTTCAGCCTGAGTAGCACACACAGAAAAGCCTCCTGAAACCCTGAAGTTCAGCAACATTCCTATTTCTCTCCAGTGACTGGCACCATTTTGGAAATCTGGTCCCGAAGGTTCTAAAGAACAGTAATGCAGCAAAAAGGAATAACCTCTCTGTATAAAACGATTATAGAGATGTGTGTTGAGGTAAAGAGCTCTGTAAAAACTGTTGCGTAGGGAAGTACTGCCACGGCTATAGAAATTTTTAGAGAAGTTTGGTGCTAACGTTATTCTACAAAACTCCCGTTTATACCAGTTATAAACGGGACACAGTTCTTATTGCTCCTGGAGCTTGCTGCCCCAATCTGTTCCAGCTCCACTGAAAAGATTTTTCTCAACAATTAGTAGCAAAGATTCCCAAATTTATAAAAAAAAAAAAAAAAGTCATTACCAGTGCATTGCTTTTTGATTTCTGATTGCCATAGAGATCCGAACTACACTACAGTATGCATGTCCTTGACACCAAGTACAGAAAAAAGCTTAGAAAAGTCGTTTTATCAAAGTTCAAAGAAAAAAACATGAAAAAGAGCAAAATATATACAGTTCCTGGCAGTCCTCACACAGGAGTTTCTGACTACAGACCATAAAAGTTTACATCTGTGTAACGAAATTACAGATTTTACTTCATTGTTAAAATACAAGTTTTGGCTTCAAAGTGCTCACTTTATTTAAAAAAGAGAAGATCGAGAGGGGTGCAGGATTTTTTTTTTTTACAACAAATACACCATGTGTCCTAGTCTCCTTCTTCGTCTTCCTTTAGTGCAACACCGGCAGCAGCCTCCCTGAAAGGTCTGACTTGCAAGGATCGTCCCGAAGCCTCACTGCAGCAGCACGTTAGGGGTCCCGTTGGGGGTGGCTCCTTTTTTCTTCTGCAGCCGATTCTGAACCTTTCGTGATTTCACCATTCTCATCCTCACCTCAAAAACCTCATGGATGGCCTTCCGGAAGCAATGAAAATTATAGTCAATAAGCCCTGGGGAAGAAAACAAAATATTTAGACATGTCGCACAGAAATAATCTCCTCTTGGGGCGCCTGGGTGGCTCAGTCGGTTAAGCATCTGCCTTCAGCTCAGGTCGTGATCCCGGGGTCCTGGGATCGAGTCCTGCATCGGGCTCTTTGTTCAACAGGGAACCTGCTTTTTCCTCTGCCCCTCACCCTGCTTGTGCTCTCTCTCTCTGACAAATAAATGAATAAAATCTAGAAAGAAAGGAAGGAAGGAAGGAAGGAAGGAAGGAAGGAAGGAAGGAAGGAAGGAAGGAAAAGAAAGAAAGAAAGAAAGAAAGAAAGAAAGAAAGAAAGAAAGAAAGAAAGAAAGAAAGAAAAGAAAGAAAGACTCTTCTCTTGTCATGTCTGTGGTGGCCGGGACAAGCAATTAGGGGGAGGCAGAAGAGTGGCCTTAACAGAAGGTCCACAGATTTCCCTAGGAGCTCTGTGGCTGGTCTTGAGGAATCACAGGCGAGGTTCTGTAAATGGACATGTTTTGCTAAGGAAAGGTTCCAGAGCACAGACCACATTTTCAAAGGTGCCTAGGACCTACGACATTGAAGAACCAACCGAAGTGCACATTTTTTGACCTATCAGAACTCAAGATTTCTTGGGGCGCCTGGGTGGCTCAGTCGTTAAGCGTCTGCCTTTGGCTCAGGGCCTGATCCCAGGGTCCTGGGATCGAGCCCCACATCAGGCTTCTCTGCTGGGAGCCTGCTTATTCCTCTCCCACTCCCCCTGCTTGTGTTCCCTCTCTTGCTGGCTGTCTCTCTCTGTCAAATAAATAAATAAAATCTTAAAAATAAAATATTCTTAATAAAAAAAGAACTTAAGATTTCTTACAATTAAGATATATCTTCCATGAAATATTTATTATGTTTCCCCAAAAAGGATTATTAAATCGAATCTGAGTGGAGGCAGACCCTGACATGAAGTGCAGCTGAGATCTCAAAGCTTCAGTATCCATCACTCTGTCAATCGATATTCACTGAACACCTATTATGTTTAAGCCACCGTCAGAAGCCCTGGGGAAAGCAAGGTCCCTGTCCCTGATTTTAGAGTGCTAGCAGTCACCTCAGGTCAATTGCAAGCTCGGAAGTTCAACCGCCAATGACACTCTTGGTTTTTCAACTCTAAGTAAATTTTAAATGCAGAAATAGTAGGGGAGAATCTTTTTTGCGTCTTCTGAGATCATTGGTACAAGAATGGAATGAAAGATTAATCCCAAGTCTTGAGTGCATTTTTCAGCACACTAATTTGTAAAAGTGTTGAGAGCAACATTATGTTTGTACCAATTAGGAGAAGGCAGTTGGTTCGATTTACTATCTTTATATTTATTAAAATAACTAGCCTAACAACTATTTCCATCCACTGAGGTGATGCTTCCAAAGCCCCAACCAAAATAAAATAACTGGGATCCCAGCCAAGGAGTGAAATTCTTCAAAGCAGTCATATAACTGCACGAGCACTGGAGGAAACACCAGCTCAGCTTCCAGAAGCAGGAAACCTTCTGAGTGGCGCCCTCTGCTGCTTCTGAAGCGACAGTGACCACAGTGCAATAACACCTCCAAGCGATCTCAACACAAGACTACTGGAATGAGGGGGAAAGGAAAAAGACATCAATAATCCCAGGGGCGCCTGGCTGGCTCTGTTGGTAGAGCACGCAACTCTTGATCTCAGTGTTGTGAGTTCGAGCCCCATACTGGGTGTAGAGATTACTTAAAAATAAGATCTTTTTATTTTTTAAAGATTTTATTTATTTAGTTGACACAGACAGAGAGAGAGAGCACAAGCTGGGAGAGGGGCAGGCAGAGGGAGAAGCAGGCTCCCTGCGCAGGGAGCCCAACGCGGAACTTGAACCCAGAACCCTGGGATCATGACCTGAGCCAAAGGCAGATGCTTAACCAACTGAGCCACTCAGGCGCCGTACTTAAAAATAAAGTCTTAAAAAAAATAAGCATTTCTTTTCTGCCTGAGGCTTTCTTTGGTACCACAGAACTTCTTTGAGCACACATAGACAGGTACCAGCGATATGGGAATGAACGTTCTGAGGGCACCCCTCAAAGGGGCATGGAGGCAGGTGGATAAATGTTGCAGTCTTCCATACTCAACTAGGGTGATTCTGAGTTTGTTCCACACAGCTTTTCAAAGAATCTCTTATTGGGAGTGAACATAAAGCTGCTCATTGACACCACTGGCTTTTCTACGTGCCTTGTCTCATTTCCCTACTTCCTCATTTTTGTTTCTTGGGACCATCTTCCAAACAAAGCATGTAATTAAAAGAAAATAAACAAGAAGCAAAGAAATTATTTTTTTTTTAGTGGGAATGGGGACAGGAGATGTGAAAACAACCTCAAAATTCTTTTCCTATATAGGCAACCAACTGCCTCTGGAAGAAAGCTTAGCTAGAAAAACTTTGGCTCAGTGAGAATTCAACTTGCAGAAATATTCTGTTGATAGTTCCTGACAAATCTTAACTTATTCATCTTCGCAATTTAAAATATAACAGTATTGGGTGGCTGGGTGGCTCAGTTAAACAACTGCTTTCGGCCCAGGGTCCTGGGATCGAGCCCCGCATCAGGCTCCCCCTGCTCAAAGGGGAGCCTGCTTCACCCTCTCCCTCTTCCTGCTGCTCCCCCTGCTTGTGCTCTCTCTCTCTGTCAAATAAATAATAAAATCTTTTAAAAAATAAAAAAAGTGTAACAGTATCTTGCTGCATTTGGAGTTTTAAAAGTAAAAATTCACAACTGAGGTTTTTAAAGAAAGTAAGCATTCCTACCAAGTATCTGCCATTTCTTTCAACCTCTTCACTGAAGGCAGTTGAAACGCAAGAACAGAGACACGAACAGAACAAACACTATTTTCACCACCATAAATGTGATGGTTCCACATCCTTCTTTGCTTCAGTGGTTCCCAACCCTAGCCGCACCTTAAAAACATTCAGAGAACCTAAAAAAATTTAACAAATGCTAGGCCCCTCTCCCAGGAATTCTGTTCTAATTGTTTGGAGGAGGGCCCGGAGGTCTCTATTTTTTAACTGCCTCCTTTCCCAAGGTGCCCATAACGTGCAGGCAAGGCTGAAAACTCCACATCTGCTTTCGACCTTCTCCTCTCTGCCAAAGTAGTAGCAGAGATCGTTAATGAAAACTTAGATGGAGACCCGGCGTGAGGAATAGCTAATCAACCAGTGTCGGTACCAGCGCCAACAGGACTCGGCCACACTTGAGATTAAAACAACAAAAACAGAGGTGCCTGACTGTCTCAGCTGGTACAGAATGTGACCCTTGATCTTGGGGTTGAGCCCCAAGCTGGGTATAGAGATTACTTAAAAATAAAACCTTTAAAGAAGAAAAAAAGCCACAAAACCAAACTACTCTATGCATTTATAAGCATTAAGTTCTTTTTAAAGACACCACCTGATCCCCAGGGTGACCAACTCATCCCATCTGCCTGGGACATTCCCAGTATCAGCTCTGAAGGTCTCCTGCCCTTGGAACTCCTTCTATCCCAGGCAAATGGAGATAATCACTCGAAAAAGCAAATGAGTTTAACATGATGGGGTTAAATCTGTCTGCCATTTCCTAGCTATAACATTAAAACCAATGCCTAGGTTTCTAGCTAGTTTAATAAATTCCACCAAATCTGCCTGTCCTCAGAGATGATCCCATCAACGTGGCTTAGCGGTCAGTCGCTTACAGAGATCCACATAATAAACTCCTGCTTTATTTCCACAACCATAGATGGATGTTAAAATTAGCGGGCAAAGGTTTGAGGAGGAAGAGGATTTACATAATTTGGAAGTATTTATTAACTACAAAGGGAAAGACAGGAAATTTCCAGTGGAAAAACCTGACAGACATTACCTTAACTAAATCAAGGTCAGCATCACCAGGAGTAATAAGACTTATCAACATCATGAACCACTTGATATGATGCACTGAGGACACATTCTCATCAAAGTGCATACTCTTGTTCCGACTGTGTGGAAACAGCTGACAAACTCTATTCGAGGTATATTCTACAAAACAATTGATCAATACTCTTCGAAAGTGTCGAGGTCATGGAAGATAAAGAACTATCACAGATTGGGGCGCCTGGGTGGCACAGCGGTTAAGCGTCTGCCTTCGGCTCAGGGCGTGATCCCAGGTTCCTGGGATCGAGCCCCACATCAGGCTCCTCTGCTATGAGCCTGCTTCTTCCTCTCCCACTCCCCCTGCTTGTGTTCCCTCTCTCGCTGGCTGTCTCTATCTCTGTCGAATAAATAAATAAAAAATCTTCAAAAAAAAAAAAAAAAGAACTATCACAGATTGGAGGAGACTAAGAGAAATCATGACTAAATCAATTTGGGATCCTGGAACACAAAAAGGATACTTTTGGAAAAATGATGAAATCTCAATAAGGTTTATGGCTTCTTAATGAATACTAATTAATTCATTACTACTATTAATTAGTATTATACCAATGGTGAGTCCCTATTTTTCATTACTATAGTATGCAAGATGTTAACATTTGGGAAAGTGGATGAGGAATATGTGTAAACTATGTACTATTTTTGCAACGTTTCTCTTCAGTCTAAAATCAGTTCAGAATAAACAAGCTCTCCCGCTTGATGCTAATGTACCCTAAATTTTAGGATCTGCCATCACCTAAAGGATTTTGGGGCTCTAGTTGTACTATTTGCATTTTATTTTACTTAGCTTCCAAAATCAACATGAAATATCAATCACCAAATATAAATTCTGGAAATATCTTTAACCAAGGAAATATATGTATAATGGTTTAAAACACAATACACACAACTGATTCTATGTCGGGACAAGCCCAGGAATCTTAGCTCTGACTGCCATACACTAGAAGTAGGACTTTGAGTCACTGATAGTTCCCCTGTCTGGGTAAAATCATCTATAATTGAGAGGATGAAATAAGGTATGGTCCTGTCAAAATTCCACGAGCCTATTATATAACTTGCTCTTACTTTCAGCAAGATGAAACTAAGGAGTAAAAGATTAACACCACTTAATTAAAAGTTTTGAAGGCCAAGAACACAAAAGGCAATTTGGCTGATATCAGTCAGTAAATATAGGAAAGACATACAACTTCACCAAGAAGCAAGGAAATGTAAATTCAAATGATGCTAGTTTTTAATATTTAATTTTTCAGTGCTAATACCCAATATTGATAGGACTACAGCAAAATGGACACACTTGTATTCTCTTAGTAGCATAAACCCATAACATCTTTGGGAAGGACATGTTGGTAATACGGACTAGAAGCCACCAAAACATGCCCACCCTGCCCTTGGACCTAAGTAATTCCATTTGTTGAAGTTTTTCTTGAGGAAATAACCAAAATGTACACAAGTATTCAGTGCAAAGGTCATCACAGACTATTCACGACATTAAAATCTAGAAACAATATAAATTTTTAACAATAAAAGGAACTAACAGAATCATTAAAATGATGTGGTAAATGTAGGTTCAGTGAATTAGACAGATGTCTCTAATTCACTGTAATTCAGCGAGCGTTACAAAGTAGCATTTATCATATCATCACGTATAGACAGAGACATAGCTACAGATGAAAAAGTCTGAAAAGTTGTAAAGAAAATGTTGAGAGAGTGATTTCTGAGTGAGAAGTTATCAATAATTATTTCTTTTTTGCTTATCTGTTGCTTCTAAATTTTCTAAGTGAATTTGTTGCTTTTGTAATAAAAAGAAACAATAAAAATCTAAATTACGCTTTCACGCTCAATGACTTAGGAAAATCTTCCTGATATAAATGAGTGAAAACAACAGATGTAAAACCATAAAGACACTATGGCCCCCTTTTGTGGCAGGAAAGGAGGGATGAGAGAAGGGAAGAAGGCAAGATGGGAGGGAGGAAAGAAGGGAGAAAGAAAATCTCAGAAATGTAACATGGAATTTAGCTCTAGGTGGCAAAACTGAGTGGTTTTATTTTGTTCTTTATACTTTCCCAAATTTTCAAAGTATTTTTATAATGAACATGTGTGCTTATAAGGGGGGGAAATGGCTATTTTAGTAAATGTTACTATTGGCACTCTGTTGGGAATTTTTTTTACCCCCAAAATTGGTAAATCATGCCCTAGTTGCTAGCAAAAATCCCTAGCATGTCAGTAGGCTGTTTTAAATAGTAGTTTAAATTCCCAGTTTAAATAGTAGGGGGAAAATGAGTACCTCTATGAGGCTAGTTGCTTTAGTTTTATCTATTTATACTTATTTATATTTGTATATAATATATACTTTTATATTATACATTTATATCATATTATGTCACATTTATCATGTATTTATATATCTTTCGTTTTTGTTTCACTTATTGGTGACCTTATTAAGTATACTCATGTCTTCCCTTTTCAGAATCATGATGCTATCCCCATGTTTTGAGGACTAAAGAATAATATACAAAGGCTGAACAGAAATTAAACACGTCTCTCTTTAATGTTGTACAAGTCCCCTCCTTTACGCAGGGATCTCAAGTGGCCCCACAGGCCCTAAGACCTTCTAGAGGAGTGGACCAGGAGGGAGGCCTTCGCCCTCACTGCAGAGTGCTGGGCCCTCCCTGGCAAGAGACATTATAGCCTGGCAACAAGGCTTCAACCAGCTTCCCTCCAGGAAAAGCCAGAGCCCCTGGGAGGACTGTCTGATGCTCCTTCTACCTCATGGCAGCTACACCACTAGAGGGCAGGTTGCTTCCCGGATCCCAAAAGCCTGAGAGCTGCGGGGAGGAGCCAAGGGGACCTGTGACTCAAGCCTGGACGCTTCAGGAGGCATGCTGCTGACCACCCACATTCGACAAGCAGGAGAAGCAATCATCAGTCTGCAACGAAATGTTTTATTTAAATCACACACACACACACACACACACACACACACACACAAAATTACCTTTTCTTTCAAAGCTTTCCTCTCTGACAAAGCAGACAAGAGCCAGGAACTTTGTCACCTCTTTTAAATAAAGAACTGTTGTATTGTTCAGCTTTATAATGGCCGTTGATTCCTTGTCATAGGGGGTTCCTGCTCCATCTTCTTTGAGACTAAATGGGGACAGAAACCAGAACATATGTGACCATCGAGAAGAAACTACAAATTGTAGTCCAGTGACAGAGACCAGCTTTAATACTCAGAATGATAATCATAATGAGAAGTCATTTACAATCACCGGGCCTTTCAGCAAAAGTCTCTGAAACACACAATTGCAAGAATGTACATAGTGTATGACAGTCCCTTCCTATGGACACAATGTCGCTGCTGGGGCAGGAAGACATCTCTCCAGGCACCCAGGGAACACGGGTGAGGGATGGAAGCTGGCCATTCTCCCTTCTGTAGCCCATAAGGGCTTCTTGTTTTTTCCTGACAGAATAACCAGGCTGTCAAAAGCATGGTCTGAAGAAGACCAAGGAGAGCTGAATGACTCTTCCAAATTACAGAAGCCTAAGGAGACATGACAGCCAAACATTGGCCTAGATCCTGGATCAGGGAGAAAAGATAGAATTGGAACCACTGGTAAGATTTTAATATGGACAATATATTAGACAGTGCATTAATGTAGCCGTGGCTAAACATGCTTAATTTGGGAAACTGTGGTCCTGCAAGAGAATGTCTGTTTGGTTTTTTTTAAGAGATAGACACTCAAGTGGCTAGGATCAAAGAATCACCATGTCTGCAATTCACTCTCAATGGTTCGGCAAATCAAACCACAAAATGTATTTAAAAAAGAGAGCACAAATATGGCAAAATGATAAAAATGGGTGGATCCCAGTGAAGGGTATCATATAGGCGTTTGCTGGACTATCCTTGCACATTTTCTGTAGGTTTGACATTTTTTCAAAATAAAACACTAAATAAATACACTGGTCTAGTTAAGAAAAGGTGTGGCCTGCAGACACAGATGACTTGGGCTGGAACCCCAGCTCACTTATTATGTGAACTGGAGCGAGGTAACTTCTTTGAGCCTCAATTCCCTGATCTGTATACTAACAGTAATTACCTCGAAGTCTCCCAACGCAGTGAAATAACAGATGAACAGCACTGAGCACAGCGCTCAGACCATGTAAAACGCACAACAAATGTTAACCACTATTACTATGATGCCCTTTAATGATCAAAACCGGACCCTCCGAAGACACTGATGTAATCAGAGTTATGTGTCCTGTCCTCATAGCAAAGGAGCACTTCCCTGCACCTTTTCCCCTTACCTGAAACCGTGTGTGTATGTATGTATGTATGTATGTATTTTTACTTCCCAAATTAATGAATAATTGACCAGAAATTTGACTTAATTGAAATTATGCTAGACCTTATTAATACAACAGAGCAACACGGTTAGTGCCAAACCTGATCCCTTTGCGGTTATAAGAGCCAACATTTACAATGTGACAGGCACCATCCTTAGTTTTTATCATGAATTATCTACCGTCTGGCCTAAGAATCCTCTAAGCTGGGTACTGAGGAACTGAGGCTAGGGGAAATCAGATAATTTGGTCAAGGCTGATGATGGGGGGTAGAGCCAAGACCTCAAACTAATCTAATTTCAGAGTTAATGCTTTTAGTCTCATAAATATCATAAGGAGGTAGGGTGACAAACCAGATAAAATGAAAAGCCTAAACTGTAAGAGTATTTCAAAGGAAATGTAAGTTTTTAGCTTTGAGAATATTTTAAACTGGCACACACATGGCTACTCAAAAGTAAATTGGGGGAAAAAGTTTTGTAAAAAAGGATTCAACTCACTGTGACCTACCAAAACAGTAAAGAAAAATCTTTAAGAAGTCTTGGATCTCAGACGTTAAAAATGCTTTATCAGAGCTCTTAACTTCCTTTGTACTATTTTTAGCTGCTGTTTTTCTAGACTGAATTTCTCTTGCTAATAAGTAGTGTTCTGAGAACAATAAACTGAAACATTTGAATTTTTTTACCCAATGAAGAAAATTTACTAACAGCAGTTAATAACACCAGAAAATTCTTAGGTGATAATGTTAAATGCATAAAGCAGGATATATATATATATATATAAATTATATATACAAAGTGATCACATTATCTTAAAAATTACACAGAGAAATAAGAATAAAACACATCAGGGGCGCCTGGGTGGCTCAATCGGTTAAGCATCTGCCTTCAACTCAGGTCGTGATCTCAGGGTCCTGGGATTGCCCCAGGGGCTCCCTGCTCAGCAGAGAGTCTGCTTCTCCCTTGGCCCCTCCCCCCACTCATGCTCTCTCTCAAATAAATAAATGAAATCTTTAGAAAAAAGAATAAGACAATAAAACGTTAATAGTGACTGTCTCTAGGTGATGAGATTATGGGCTATCTTAATTTTATTCTTTACGCTTTTACATATTTTCTGCAATGAGCATGGATTGCATTCATATTCAGAAAAAAGTAAACATTAAACAAATTGTAAAAACCAAAAGGACCAAGAAAATTACAAGTAAACACCGGTGACGGATTACAACCGCCACAACTATGTGCTACTACTCAAGTCTGCGTTCACAAAGCGGTGAAAACACAGGCAGCTGCCATGTATTTTAAAGCGTGCGCGGGTGTGCTTGGCGAGAGAAGCTCCGCAGAACCCTGAGCGGACTGACCCAGGCACCAGGTCACCTGCCTCGGCCCTGCCGGTCTCCACGGAGCAGCTGGGACCTGGCAGCAAGCCTGTTTCCTCCGCGGCTGCCAGTTAGCTGGGCGGGCTCCTCGCTGCTCCAGCAAACACTGCGGAAACTCCGGGGCCCACGCCCAGTCGGTGACCCAGACTGGTTCCTACTGCACCTGATGGGTTCCCGGGCCACCGCACACTCCGCCACAGAAAAACAACCTGACTCCTCCCGCGGCCGCCCCCCTCATGTTTGTTTTAGCTGGGTAAGAGGAACTCTGATTAACACCATTTACATGAACAGCTTACCACTTACATCTAATTACCATATGGCACAATAATGATTACGCATATCATTAAATAGGTGCCAGATTAATTGTGTTTATTGTATTTGATTACCGCAGCAATCTAGACTGTAATCAGGATACACTTAGTTTCCATGACTATTTCAAGGTCAATCCCCTTAGAGTTTAAAAACAATAGAATGCTACAGAGCAGTAATCTTGGAAAACAAGGTCTATTTCTGAAGCCAGATGGCAGTGTTTAATAATAATACTAAGAAGGCAGTAATCTTGGGGACTAAGGTCTGTTCCTAAAGCCAGATGGCAGTGTGTAATAATAATAATAATAATAATAATAATAATAATAATAATAGTGGCAGCTACATTTATCCAGGGCTTACCAGGTAAAGCCTAATGATATGCCATCCTCACTACAGTCCAGTAAGTATCACTTTCCCTGTTTCATAATGGAGGGGACCCTGCGTGCATGTGTGTATAACAGAAAGAATCTGAACTGAGGGGGCAAAGGATTTTCAGACAGAGGAAGAGAGAAATGGGGAGAATGGGACCCCCGCCGGAGCTGACGGAGGCAGGCCCCAGCTGGCAAGCGAAGAGGAAGATGAACAAGAGCCTTACCCACCGAGGACTGGATAAGCATGTACGATCCAATAGAAATCGACAGCAACAACTTGATGTCTTTTTTTTTAAGATTGTATTTATTTGACAGAGAGGGAGAGAGCGAGTACACAAGCAGGGAAGTGGGAGAGGGAGAAGTAGGTTTCCCGCTGAGCAGGGAGCCCGAAGTGGGGCTCGATCCCAGGACCCCGGGTTCATGACCTGAGCCGAAGGCAGTCGCTTAACCGACTAAGCCACCCAGGCGCCCCAACAACTTGATATCTTAATACAGACAAATTAGTTCATATCCATTCACTCTATACGACACCCATTCAGGAAATTTAAAATTATGTGGAATTAGTTTCTATGTGTGATACCACAATCAATTTTCTCCACTCCTTGTTTATTTTAAAATATTTTAAGTGTACAGGAAGCTCTGTTTTCTAAGACTCTAAGACCATAATAATAAACAGGTAAGTTGTTTGCTTAGTTTTGTGATTCTCTGCTGCTCATAAAAGACGACAAAGTATGTTAAAGAAAATCCAGCAGTTATTTCTTATAATGAAGACAGTAATAGAACTGTTGTTAATGTGAGATAATGTATTTGGAGTTCGAGGATCCTATTAGTCTCTCCCAACTGTGTATGCCATTATGATATGATGACAGATTTTTCAGTAGAAAAATCGGGAATCAGTTAGACTTGAGTTCAAAGTCTAGTTCTGTCCTTTATGGACATTGTGAGCAGGGGTTAGAAACAACCACTCTGAACCTCAGTTTCCCCATCTGTGAAATCAGGATAGTAATTCCCACCTCATGGAATAGCGGGGAATTAAATGCTATAATGTATGCAATATGCTTATTAGCAGAATATCAGACATTTACTCCATAATTTTTTGTTGTTATTGCGTGCTAATTGGTATACTTACAGATCTCAGCCATTTAAAACAAAAGTATTAAAATCAAATAAGTAAATGCAAATGTTACAAGGGTTATGCAAGGTTTCATCTTCTAATCTGAAGTATGGCTTGTTTGTACCCTTTAAGAATATTTTACTTACCCATAAATACAAGAGATGTCGATAACCACATCGATCATATCACAGCAGAGCTCATAGGTTTGCATATCCACTGGGGTACTATCAGTTGCAATATAAATTTTACTGACCACATCAAACAGAAATGCCTTTTCAATTCCAGAATTCTGAAACAAAAAGAAGATGCTATCTTAAAGGGACAGCTGATTTTAGAACATGTCATCACCATATAAAAAAAAATTACATGCCATCCTCAATGTAAAATATGAATGAACAAAAATCAATTAACTAAAAGTTTTGTTCTATTTTATTACAATTTAAACTTCACATAAACCTTTACAACGGATTTGCGTAAGAAATGGGAAATTCTTATTTTTCATAAATTATCTATTGTAGGTAAACAAATTGGGCAGTGTTTCCTGGCTCTTAGAGATGTACCTGCAGTTAGGAAAAGGCAAGTAAAAACACTAATTTTACTGACTGTAAATCTTAAAATAAAATAAATTTTAAAAATCTAAACAAACTCCAAACTGTGGAGTGATAGAGTAAATATGAGTACAACCAAGACGTCTGACTCGAGTCAACAGCAGAGCTTGCCTAGAGCGGACGGTTTATAGGACTCATTCAGCCAGCACATCATCCACAGTGTGAAACATATAAAAACTATTCCATGGGCTATATTTTATCGCCACAACCAGCCTTAATGCTTCCTACATCTCGTAGGGCTCTAGCAACATTGAATGATTGCCTACAACTTTAATAAACACTCTAATTATATCAGGGCAGTACAGGAATAGTTTGGGGAGTGAAATCTTAAAAAACATAAAACAGCATGTAGGAGCAATCTTCCAGAATAATCCTTCAGTGACCTTGCAATGCAGTAAGAGCGAGCAGAAGTAAGACTGTTTTCACGCTTGCAAGGTTATTCTAAAATTCTGCAAATGATTCTACCGGGAGGATATTATTTACTTACTGAGATAAAGATGTTTAGCAAATTCTCCAGGGTGGGGAGCTGTGGAATCAGTTTCTGAACCACTTTGCTAAAAGCTTCAAATATTGAATGATCATATATGCTCGTCAAATAGAAGCTGAAAGAGAAAACAGTATTTCGTCACATTTTCCTTCGGACTGGGGAACAGATTGCTTAGGCTGTCACAACACCCGTGCCCGGCCGTCTGTACCTACCATCCCTACGCACACTTTCTAGCCCCCTTCAGAATTCAAAATGACCTCCACAAAAAATGAACGTGTCTTTGCAAGCCATTCCTCCCCAGCTCAAAAAGCATGAATTGTGCCCATTCTCATCTACTGACTGGCTGGCCTGGAAAGCTTAAAAATGCAGTGGTATGTGCCCATACGAGCTTCCTCACATTCTGCAAAAGAATCCACTCCAGGTCGGGGCGCCTGGGTCTGCCTTCGGCTCAGGGCGTGATCCCGGCGTTCTGGGATCGAACCCCACATCAGGCTCCTCCGCTGGGAGCCTGCCTCTTCCTCTCCCACTCCCCTTGCTTGTGTTCCTTCTCTCACTGGCTGTCCCTCTCTCTGTCAAATAAATAAATAAAATCTTAAAAAAAAAAAAAAAAAAGAATCCACACCAGGTCATCTCTACCCACTCCTGTTAGGTTAGTAATGGCTATGTTACTGGTATTGAAGCATCTAATATTTTCATTTTCCAATTTGCAAATCGAATGATGCATACACTTCCCCATAAAAAACTGATAGAGGGGCACCTGGCTGGCTTAGCCAGTGGAGAATGCCACTCTTGATCTTGGGGTTGTAAGTTCGAGCCCCATGTTGGGTGGAGAGATTACTTAAAAATAAAATCTTAAACAACAACAACAACAACTGATAGAGAAGTGGTTTTCCCCTGTATTTCTACTTGAATTATCTTCAGAATTCTCTTTTACTTGTGACTATAAATACTATCATATTTATCAAGAATTCTAAACTTCAGCATATTAACTTCCTGGATTATGTTCTTGAGTTTTATGTTTTTCATATGTGGGGAAAACATTAGCTTTGACCATTTGTTTAAAAAACAAAAACAGGGGCGCCTGGGTGGCTCAGTCGATAAGCGTCTGCCTTCAGCTCAGGGCGTGATCCTGGCGTTCTGGGATCAAGCCCCACGTCAGGCTCCTCCACTGGGAGCCCGCTTCTTCCTCTCCCACTCCCCCTGCTTGTGTTCCCTCTCTCGCTGGCTGTCTCTCTCTCTGTCAAATGAATAAATAAAATCTTAAAAAAAAAAAATTAGAATTAGCACATGCAAAGCTTGCTTTTCCCAAATACTGTCCCAATGTGTACAGCACAAATAGGGTAAACAGGTGAACACCAAACTGCCCGTGCTGACTTTGGACTCCACACCTGCTTTTTTCTGTTGATTACTGTGATCCCGGAAGGGTTTCTGTTCTCACCTGAGGTGAATTTTTTCTAACCCAGCATCTGCAAGGTCATCGTTTGCCCTCTGATGAATATCTCTTTGGGTTTCAATTTTGTGGTCATCTGACAGACCATCCACTTTATGAATAAACACCTCGAAGTTGATGTCAGTGTTCACTTTGTAGGCCCTGGTCACGGTGAGATGGAGCCTGGCCAAAGCTTCCATGTAATCGTCCTGGGAACAAAGGCACACTCCTGTCAGGGGAGGCCAAACCCTTCCAAGCTGCCTTCCACCGACACTCTTCTTCCCATTTTACTGAGGTCTGATCGACAAATAAACGATGGGTACATTTAAGGTGCACAGTATGATGTTCTGATGTGCGGGTACATCATGAAATGACCCCCCATTCAAGTTAATCTACCCATCACCTTACTTCAGTTACTTTTTTCTTTCATATACACCCCTAATTTGGAAACCATGTGGGTACAATCCTCCAAAATATTTTGCAAAAGCCCAAATAAAAGCTGGTTTCATGGAATTCAAGTTTGAAAACTGAAGTTTCATTAACAAAGAGATGAAAAAGGCAGGCAGGAAAAACCCAGCTGTAGGCTGTTATGATGTAGCTTGATGACCGTCTTTAAGATCGGCACTGCAGCTTTATGAATTCAAAATGACCCCCTACCACCTAGGACCTTCCCTGGGATACTGTTCTTCCCAGATTCTTGAGTCCCTGGGTGAACTGTGATGAACAGTTAGAGATGGAAACGTGATCTCGGTTGCTGGGAGGATGGGGAAGGAGCCAGGAGGAAAGATAAGAGCACTGGTCTAGAGCAGAGGTCAGCAAACCACGGCCTGAGCGCCAAATTGGACTCACTGTGTGTTGTTTATAAGTAAAGTTTTATTGGAGCCCAGCCACACTCACCTATTTACATAGTGTCTGTGGCTGCTTTTGTGGTGCAGTGGCAAACTCCTCGGAGACGGTACAGACAGCCTGCAAAGCTTAGAACACTTACCATCTAGCCCCCTACGGAAACAGTTTGCTGACCTCTGATCTAGAGTAACTGACCCAAATAGCGCAATACTATTTTTTTCTGCTTCCTACAAATGACACTTTTATATAAATATGATGAACATCTGCGTAGGCATCTCCCTGTTTAAGAAATCAAATAGTAGGGGTGCCTGGCTGCCTTGGTTGGAGGACCATACAACTCTTTATTTTTTTTTTTTAAGTAAGCTGTGCACCCAACATGGGGCTCAAACTCACAACTGTGAGATCAAGAGCTGCATGTTCTATCAAGTGAGCCAGCCGGGCGCCCTGAGCATGAGGTCGTGAGTTTGAGCCCCACATTGGGTGTAGAGATTAATTAAATACATAAACTTAAAAAAAAAAATCAAACAGTAGACACTGACGCCCCATGTGTCTCTCCCCATCCTCCCAGCCCACCCCATCCCTCTACCCCCCACCTCCAGAGGTATCCACTATCCTGAGTTTAGTGTTTATTCTCAGTCATCTCTTTATACGTTACTACATACATATGTATCCCTAAACTACATACAGAATTCATTTACATTGTCTTGAAATTCAGGGGGAGGCTGTCTGAGAAAGGACAACAAAGGAAGCTTTTCGGGAGGTAGAAATATTCTATATCTTGACTGTGAAGTGGTTACAAGTTATACGCGTTTGTCAGACTCACTGAACTAGACACTCACGATGAATGCACTTTACTGTATATAAGTTATACCTCAAAAATTATTATTGTTTATGTCTTTAACTGTAGAGGGGAGTTAAGGGGACATGTCTATGAGCAAAACTAGCCAATGTCAAGAGAGTATCATAATCTCAAAAGATTAGAAGTTGTTACTGTAACTTCCCTGCCAGGCATATAAAATGATCTGATTACCAACTAAGTGACGAAGTGGCCCATACCTACGAGGACGAAAAATAACATCTGAAAGAAAAAAATACTTGGTTTATTAGAACAGAGGGAGGGTGACTGATTTTTCCCACTGTGTTTGTTACCATCTTCTACAACAGATAAAAATACAGGAAAAACACACCGCCTTAGTTCCTATTCCAAAATTAGATCTAGGAATTACAGGCAGGTCAACAATCACTAATGTAGATGAAGTCAACACTCCATTTTGGATCCTAAGGCACGTGTGACATGGCTTCGGGGGCCAAGGGTGGCCCTGGAGGTGTGGGACATGTTGTGTGGGCTCTGCCTGGGGGGCTGGCGGTGTCATACTGTTAGCTCACAGGAAATCACTCTGGATGCTTCCATGCTCTTTCATCCTACAACATTCTGTGAGGACACATTTTCTCCTTGGGGATATATTTATCTGGCAATCCTGTGATTGTGAGGAATTCACAAGGAAAAAATAAAAATATCAGGCGTCAGACCAACGGAGCCCTGTTGAGAAATAAAGGCAACGACGTTGAAGTGCCTGCCAAGACTGCCTGAAGTTTGCTTTCCTTTTCAGTGCTTGTAATCACATCATATAAAAGTTCCTGAAAACATGGCTTTACAGTCTGCTTCCAGTACAAAAGTATAGGTCACACAGACTCTGAAACAGCTTATTCCATTATTCCTTCCTTTTAGTAAAGGATAGCTCTCAACAATGTTGTTCCTACCTTTTTAAAAGTGGAAACTTAAAAAGACAAATTTCTCAAACATTCTTATACTTTTCTCTGCCCTACAGCTAGGGGAAAACACCACCACCACCACCACAAGAAACAAAAGAAAAGAAAACACACATTTACCAACCCAAATTGAAGGGCCACTTTTCATGTTCAGGTAAAATTAAAACAAAATTACAGTTGCAACTTAAAAATAAGCAAGCGAACCTATTTTAGCCACATTATAGCCACAGTGCAAACACCTAGGATAGCGTTGCGATGGACATCTGAATCCTAGAAATGCCGGTTGCTACACGAGCACAACGTGGTATTGAGGTGAGTACTTACTAAGCCACTGTCTTGAAAAGATGAGTCATCTGACTGGAATCTACCCAGGGGTAGGGCTACCTCGTTCAACAACTACAGCAACAGCAGTGGAGTCACTTAGGGAAAAAACTGGAGCTTAGAAGAGACAGATGAGTGGGACGTAGCCAAGAGCTCGCCCCCCATGCGGCAGCGCGCACACAACCGGCCGCTCCTGCGTGCTCGAGCTCCCTAATTTATGGGGTTGGCAGACCGAGGCAGGAAGACAGGGGCTACTGCCAAGGCCACAGATGGGCCAGAAAACAGGTCAGTACAAGTGGGACAGCCAGGAAAGCAGCGACTGACAGCAGGGCTTGGACCTGCTGCAGGTGTCTACAAGCGTGCATTTCCAGATGGGCCCAGGGGAAGGGAGGCACTGCTGCTGACAGATCGCGCACCGGAATCTGAAGTCTCTCCCCTGTGCACCACCACCAAAAAGGCAAGAAGAGCCCCTCCTACCAGATGGCCACACTCCCACAGCTATACTAGAAGTACACAGTGCAATCACTTGGAACTAAAAGGCTTAGTTGAAAATTTCATTATTATATTAAACAGGCACCTAGTTCCCTGAATGAATTTATGATGCTCTCAGGCATGAGCAGTGTTAGAGAACGGGTTTTCCAACAGCGGGCTCAGAACCATTATTACTAAGAGTTTACATATCCCTTCCTCCCTAACTCCATCGGCGCTCCTGGAAGGGGCAGGTGTGCTCGGCCCATCTGTCTGACTGCAGGTCCAGCTGCAGGGAAATATCATGCCCTGAACTTAGAGTTGGTTTAGCGCACTCCTGGAAGGACTTACTGCCGTGTATCCCCCACAGCTGTGAAAGCCCTTGGGAGAGCCTTCAGGCTAGGCTATGCTTCCAGAACACTTTCTAAGAGTGCCTGGACACGGAGAGTTTGAAGAGCCTCATTGTCCCAGTTCTGTTCCCTGGACTCTTTCCTAAGACCAGCATGCCTGATATGCACCTGCCGCTGCTTCCCTTCCCCCTCCTCACCTTTAACTTCTGGCTCCCACTTCCCAGGAGAAAGGCCCAGAGTACCAAAGAGGCAATTCAGAAGACTAGTTTGAATACTAATAAAGTGAATAACTAATTCCTGGGTACAAAGTCACCAGTCAGGGGGTCCCCAAGTCTTTGCTTTCAGCAAAGTTAAAGGAAGGCCCATCAGGATGTCTACTGATAAACTACTAAAAACAATCCTTTGTGATAGAAAACTGGGCAATTGAGAGACTATAACTTGGAAAGCATTTAAATAATCAAACGAATGCTATAACAAAACTCACCCCATATTCATCTACTTATTTATGTAAACAAGGTTTCTCAGCGCTTACATGAACTCAATCAAAAATGGAATTGATGCCAAATCCTGTCTTATTCAAGCATGGATACATGAATTAAGTGAAAAAATACCCATCGTCTTAAGAGATATACTTACCAATCAAAATTTTAGTTTTTATACTTAATAGATACCTATAAAATACATAATAGTTACGCTGTCAATCAATTGTGTACTAGTAATAATTACAATAATTTAATTCGAAAGAAAAACTTCACACTTAGAACTTTATCTTCCTAGGAAACAGTAAACATTTTAAAACGCAGACTTATATATACATTTTGTTGCAGAGAACCCGTGCCGTCTTACAGATGTCTGCCAAGAATATCGGGGGCAGGGGAGGCGTCGTTGCCGTCCTTGGCCTGAATGGTGTCCCCTCCATCTGTGAGGTTTGGGGCCATACATAACTCCCTGACGGAGCTCACTGCTCATTGGTTAGGGTTCCACAGACGGAGCCTTTTCCCCTTTGCAACCCTGAGAGCCCCCACTGAGAAACGTTTGTTTGGTAAAAAGGGCTATTCCTGATTCTAAAAACCAAACCAAAACCATCACCAAAAGAACTGGTTTGAACACAGGGGAGGGACTGCCTCTTGGTAGGGGGGGGGGGGCTGCAGTCCCATGCACCCCAAGACTGAACTTTACCTGGGAGTCGATGACAAATATCAGCGCTCCTGTTCCCCGGAAGATCATCTCATAGTCAAACGTCGGGTCAAAAAAGTCAATCTGTCCTGGGAAGTCCCAAATCTGGAAGTTAACAAAGGAGCTATTGGACACGTCTTCCCGACAGATCTTGTTGGTGCTTTCCAAGAACAGCGTTTCGTTGGGAGACATTTTGTGAAAGACAACTTTCTGAATAGATGACTTGCCACTTCTCCTCAGGCCCATGAGCAGGATTCTGGGCTTCACCTCAGTGCTGAAGGGATCGCTGAAGTCCAGAACTGGAGAAACCACAAAACAAGAATGAGAGTGAGTTGCTTTCACAGTGGTTAATTAGAGAAGTTTCACTTCCACCTCAGATGTGATTTATGTTCACAGACAATGCCACTCTTCCAAATATGGAGACTGCTAACTACCTCACTCCAACTCATTAAGGGGCCTTTTAGTAAGTCCAGAACACTGAAAAATGCTGTTTTGCGACCCATCACACCATTCCAGAGGGCCAGAAAACTTGTACAACTCCATACCACAAGCAGCAAATCTGGAGTGTGAAAAGGAGAGCTTTCCTGGAACAGAGTATGAAGGGGAAAAAATCCAGTCTTAGCATTCCAAAGCAGTGTCTTCTTTGTCCAGATCATCAGAGTCTCTATGCCCTAAAGAGATGCTTGTTCATTTGAGTTATGCCTCAAACAAACAATTTTGGACTTCACCAAAATTTAAAACATTGGTGCTTCAAAGGGCACTATAAAGGAAGTGAAGACAACCCACAGAATGGGAGAAAACATCTGCAAATCACATATGTGATAAGGGACTAGTATCCAGAATATATAAAGCACTCTTACAATTCAGTAATAAAGACAACCTAATAAAAAAAAAATGGGCAACGGATCTAAAGAGACATTTCTCCAAAGAAGATACAAAAATAGCCAATAAGCACATGGAACAGTGCATCATTAGCCATGCAAGAAATACTAATCAAAACCACAATATGATGCCACCTCACACCCACTGGGATGGTTATAATCAAAAGACAAACAATAACAAGTATTGGTGAGGCTATGGAGTAATTAGAACCCTCATCCACTACTGGTAAAGAACATGAAATGTGATGTGCTTTCAACAGTTCGGCAGGTCCTCAGAAGGTTAAACACTGAGTCACCATAGGACCCAGCAATTCCACTTCTAGGAATATATTCAAAGAAATGAAAACATAGGGGCGCCTGGGTGGCGCAGTTGTTAAGCGTCTGCCTTCAGCTCAGGGCGTGATCCCGGCGTTATGGGATCGAGCCCCACATCAGGCTCTTCAGCTATGAGCCTGCTTCTTCCTCTCCCACTCCCCCTGCTTGTGTTCCCTCTCTCGCTGGCTGTCTCTATCTCTGTCAAATAAATAAATAAAATCTTTAAAAAAAAAAAAAGAAATGAAAACATATGTCCAATGTACATGAATTTCTTTTTTGTTTCCTTCTGACAACCCCTGTTATATATTTTTCTCAGTCCCTGATCCCAGTCGAATTCAATAGTGACTGGAAAGCAATTCTTTCTTCCCTTACTACAACTAGTAAATTTTTCCAACTCTCTATAATTGTCTAAAGCACATATTACTACTTGATAATATCTTAGTGAATTTCATTCCTATGTATAATATTTTGATATTTGAATTTGCAGTAGGGTTCGGTAAACACACAAATTTCAGGTAAAGCAACAACTGAATAGAGAAAAAGTAAGCAGGTACACGTGTGCACAGCGGCTACTCCACTAGAAGCAGCACTTTACTCTCACCCTACCCACACACTTTTCCAGTTCAACTTAACTCAATCCAACAATCCGCAGGTGAGATACTATAGAAGCAATAATGTGGAAGGAAAGCGCCCAAGAAAGTCACCAGCTTTCTTCTTCTTCATCAGTCATTATATGCTACTCACTCACAGTCAATCTTAGCAAAAGCAGGGCATAAATTAAAAAAGAGAACAGGGCTTCGTGTTTTAAAATTTTCAGGCTGGTAATATGTCACAATCTTCCCCTCCCACAGTGAATCCCTAAAAATAACAGAAAGGTATAAACCATAAATAAATAGATGAACAAATAAACATAAATATCTGAGCTTAAAACAACAACAACAAAAACCCTCAAAGTTGACAGATTACAGAGAAATCCCTAAGAAACACAAAGGTCAGATTGAAGAGGGAACCTGCAGCCTTTGACTAGGAATGGTAGGGTTCTGCTGCAGAAGGTAGAACTGCTGGCAGCCCAAACAGGAAGGGACATGAAGACAACCAACAGGGTTGTTATTTGGAGAATCATAATGAGAAAAGCCAGCAGATAAGCTCTGTGCACTACTGCCACCCACCCACCCAGTACACACTTCCAGGTAGAAGCAATGACCAGGGGTTTGGGTATGAGGGGGAAGGCAGTGCTCCAGGGGCTCAGGATGCCCAGCAGGAAGAGGGGGCACTCACACTACCACTCTCCATGGGCTCTGCCCTTCCCTAACTCTCACTACAGGGCGTGGAGTTCAACAGCTGGAAGCAGTTAACTTCTTCCCTCCAGACATTTCCCCAAAAGTCTAATATCCATATACCAGAACATACATCTGAAGAAGCAGAGCTCATAAAGCAGTCAGAGTAAACTTCCAAGTTAAGTATAATTAAAATATTCAGAGAAAATGTGATATCCATAAAACAAGAACAGTTTTAGAATAAGAGCAACCATGAAAAATGGCTTTAGCCATCTTAGAAATAAAAATATAATGTGGGGGGGGTTAGATATATGAATTGAAAAGCAGAAAAAAGACAGATAAAGAGGACAATAGTTAACTGGAACATCAAAGCCTCTCAGAATGTAGTACAAAGGGATACAGTGCTGGAAAGTAGGAGATAAAGGTTAAAGTAACATAAAGAATAATTATCTCAATCCAGTGGAAAATATAAATACTTGCGAAAGTACATTAGAAAAGGGTCCAGAAGGACGCACAGCAAGCAAAGACTGCATGGGTGAAAGACCTGGGAGAATCATCAAAGGGATTTTGGCTTTAATTTTTTTTAAGTTTATTTTTTTTGGTAATCTCTATACCCAACGTGGGATTCGAACTCATAACTCCAAGATCAAGAGTCACATGCTGTTTTGACTGAGCCAGCTAGGCACCTCCCCATGGCTTTAATTTTAAAAAGGAAACGCATTCATTCATATATATATATATATGAATGAATATATATAGAATATACATATTATATATATATATGAATGAATATATATAGAATATACATATATAGAATATACATACATATATATATAATTAAAATTAGTTTTGAAAAAAATGTTTAATGTATAGGGAGCCATGGCAGACATAGAGACATTTCAAAACATTAAATACTCTTGGGGCGCCTGGGTGGCACAGCGGTTAAGCGTCTGCCTTCGGCTCAGGGCGTGATCCCAGCTTTGTGGGATCGAGCCCCACGTCAGGCTCTTCCGCTGTGAGCCTGCTTCTTCCTCTCCCACTCCCCCTGCTTGTGTTCCCTCTCTCGCTGGCTGTCTCTATCTCTGTCGAATAAATAAATAAAATCTTTAAAAAAAAAAAAAAACATTAAATACTCTTAAAATTGTGATTTCAACTCCACATTTTCTTGTTACAGTGGTTGTTGTAAAGTTTCTGTTTTTTCAATACAATAAATATAGGTACTCAAAGTAGCAGACTGATAAGGTTGGTTGGACAAAAAGATATGCAAAACATGGTTCCTATCTTGAAGAAACTTAAAATCCAGTCTAGGTAATGTGGTATGCGCACAAAGATAGACAAATAGATCATTGGAATAGAATAAGGAGTCCAGAAATAAACCCACATATACAAGGACAACTGAGTTTTGACAAAGATGAAAAGCCAATTCCATGGAGAAATGATAGTCATTTTTACCAAATGGTGCTAAAACAACTGGATATCTATATGCAAAAAACAAACAAACAAAAGAACAACAACAAAAAAAAAAACCCAAAAAACCAAAAAACGAATTTCAATCCACATCTCACACCATATACAAAAATTAGCTCAAAATTGATCATAGGCCTAATTTTAAACCTAAAACTATGCAACTTCTAGGAGAAAATATTTATGACCTTGGGTTAGGCAAAGATCTCTTAGATATAACACCCAATATTGATAAATTGGACTTTATTAAAATAAAAACTTCTCTTCAGATGACACCATTAAGATAATAATAATTTAAAAAAGGAAAGCCACAGATTAAAAGAAAATACCTGCAAATCATACAGCTGTTAAAGGATTTGTATCTGGAATATGTAAGGAATTCTAAAAACTCATTAATAAGAAAACAAACTTCAATTTTTGAAAGGGTGGGAGAGCAAAAGGTTTGAACAAACAATTCGCCGAAGAGAACTTATGGAAGGCAGACTCACACATGAAAAGATGCTCAGCACATCATCAGTCATCCAGGAAATTAAATCAAAACCACAAGGAGATACTATCGCAGACACAGTAAGAAGGCTAAAATGAAGGACCGACAGCAACAAGCGTTGATGAGGATGTGGAGGCAGCAGAACCCCCATACACTGCTAGTGGAAACGTACAATGGTACAGCCATGTTGGAAAGCAGCTTGGTGGTTTCTTAAGAAGTTAAACATGTATTATATTATCCCAGCCATTCCGCAGTTACATATTTACCTAAAAGAAATGAAAGTATGTGTCCATACTTGCACACAAAGGCTCCTAGCAATTTTATTTGTAATAGTCAAAGACTGTTAACAACCCGAATGTCCATCAGCAGGTGAATGGATAAATTGTGGTGCATCTCAGCAATAAAAAGAAATAAACTGTTGACACATATAACATGGATGAATATCAAAAGGATTATGCTGAGTGAAAGAAGCCAGTTCTATTACATAAAGATTCTATTGACATAAAGTTCTAAAAACTGTAAACTCATCTATAGTGACAAGTAGCAGATCAGTGGTTGCCTGGGAAATGGAAGAGGTAGTGAAAAGGGGTCAGAGGGAACAACCTCAAAGGGGTATAAAGAAAACTTTTGGGGGCGATGGATACGTTCTTGGTTATGGTGGTGGTTTCACAGGTGTACACGGTTTCACAGGTGTACATTATGAAATAGGTGTGACTAATTTTATGTCAATTATACCTCAGTACAACTTTTTTAAAAAAAAGATTGATTGATTGATTGATTGATTGATTGGTTTAGACAGGGAGTGTGCAAGAGGGATAAGGGGCAGATGGAGAGGGAGAGAAATCCTCAAGCAGACCCCACTGAGCATGGAGCCTGACACAGGGCTCGATCCCAGGACCCTGAGATCATGATCTGAGCCAAAACCAAGAGTTGGTGGCTTAACTGACTGAGCCACCCAGATGCCCCTCAATACAGCTCTTTTAAAAAATGTATTCTCAGGGCGGCACCTGGGTGGCTCAGATGGTTGAGTGTCTGTCTTCGGCTCAGATTGGCTCGGGATCCCAGGGTCCTGGGATCGAGTCCCACATCGGGCTCCCTGCTCAGTGCGGAGCCTGCTTCTCCCTCTCCCTCTGCCATTCCCTCCACTTGTGCTCTCTGGCTCTCTCTCTCTCTCTCTGTCAAATAAATAAATAAAATCTTTAAAAATAATTAAAAAAATAAATAAAAATGTATTCTTGGGGTGCCTGGGTGGCTCAGTCAGTTAAACCTCTGTCTTCGGCTTGGGTCATGATCTCAGGGTCCTAGGATCAAGCCCCGCATAGGGCTCCTTGCTCAGTGGGGAGCCTGCTTCTCCCTCTCCCTCTACCTGCCACTCCCCCTGCTTGTGCTCTCTCCCTCTCTTTCTCTCTGTCAAATACATAAACAAAATCTTTAAACAAAAACTTAAAAGTAAATAAAAATAAAAAAGAATACCTGACAAAAAAATTTTTTAATGTATTCTCAAGGACAAAAATGAAAACCTCAAGAGCTATAGTTGTTCTATTATTGCTTCACAAACAGCTAGTGTTAGATCAATGCAAAGAGTAGGGAAGAAATGCCCACGGGTAGTAGGAAGGAGCTCAGTGCATTACAAGGGTTATGAATGCAGACAAAGCAGTGCAGGATTTGGATGGGGTTGATGGGGGTGGGGCGAAGGAGGCTCTCTAAGAAGAGCAGAGACCAAAGGTAGGCAAAGGCACCATGCCTTTCATAGAACAGGTAAATATGCATACAATGAAAACTCAGCAACCATATATGAAGGTACCTTCCATATGCCAAGTACTGTGCTGGGCACTCTCCACACTTCATCCCATTCAACTCTTTCAGGAATACATAGTATTATCTCTCCATTTCAGGTAAAGAAATTTCAAGCTCGGGGAAGATCAAGTTAACATTCAAACTGAGGGCTGGCCCATCCAAAAGTCTATGCATTCTGTTTCTGCTGTGCAACACTCAATCCAATCAAAGAAAGCAAAAGTCCACATTAAATTATGTACAAGCACAAAAATACTGAAGTGTTTATACATGCTTTTATTTCTTCCCAATTTATACGCTGGGCATCAGTGCAGATTTTAACTTATCTTCATTAGGGTCTACAAGTGTCTATGTGGCATGACCACCCATGCTGGTGCCTTGGAGGATGGACCTCCACCTCCTGGGGAGAGTGGGAGGTGATGGAAGGTCACCGTGTGGAGAGGAGGTGGTGTACACACGTTTATATACACAGACTGGCTGGGAAGCGAGATGCACATGCCACTACAACATACACACACAGTGTTGGAAGTATTTCCTTCTCCCTGCCAAATTCAAGCACAGGCCACCAATGGTAAACTGCTGGGCAATGGTGGGCCAGATCAGTGAGGGTACCATCAACTCTGTGGAGACCCCTCAGGCCCACGCAGATGCATTTTACATTTAGCTTGTATGGACACATGCCAGATACCTGGCTAGACATTTCCGCAAACTTTTACCCCCCCCCACACACCCCCCATTCCCTGGCCATGAGGAGGTACAGGTCTGTTTTGCACCTGAGGAATCTGGGGAGAGGAACATGCCCAAGGTCACAGGGCTAGTATGTGGTAGAGTCCTCGCCTAGAGTCTTAGCCAACAATCAGATGGCATTCAACAAAAACTGCAACAATGAAAACAGAAGAGACTAGGAAATACCAGAGTACATCATGCATAATAAGAGCACATACCGCTAGTGAAACTCTTAGATTCCCTTAGACGTGTATGGTGCTGGTTCACAATATAAACGTATTTGTTATGTGAACCACAGTCAAAAACACTTTGTTGACCACTGCTATTGCCCAGGAGAGGTTTCTTATATCACAGAGGACTGCTGACAAAAATCCCTCCTTCGGGGGCCCCTGGCTGCCTCAGTCAGTGGAGCACATGACTCTTGATCTTGGGATCATGAGTTCGAGCCCCACGGTGGGAGTAAAGATTACTTTAGAAAATAAACAAAATAAAGAAAAAATTAATTTGCCATTGTTCTCAAGCACGATGGGCCTCTAGGGTCTAATATAGATCATGTATATGTATTTTTTTAAATCTCTCTTCTAATCCTCTCCCACCTCCCCTCAAGTATCTCTGCTTCCGAACCCTGTGGGGCTTCCCAGAGGCTCTCATCCCCCTCTGGGAGTGAGAGCAGGGAGCGCATACCAGGAAATGCAGCACCCAAACTCTTGGCCTCCTGGCCAGCTGGCTCTCTCCACTAAACTTTCCCTGTGCATCACCGTTCACTCAAGAACATCCTGAGAAAGGTGAAAGGAAGAGAATGAAGGACGAGAGCTGCAGTATAAGGGCTAATACTTATTTTTTTTAAAAAAAGATCAAGAAGGAACTACAGGATTTGGGACTGGAGATGGACTCCCAGGGAGGGCCCTTTAAACGTGTCAGCGGGTGTGGAGGAAGTTGCTGGGAGAGGTGAAATTTACCAGAGGGCAGTTTGTTCAGTTTCATAAAGGTTCCCTGATTCTCTGCCAAGTGTGAGCCGGGGCTGAGCCAGGGGCTGCAGACACAAAGGAAAGATTCATTCCTTAGTGATTAGAGGAGAAAGCAGACAAGAAAAACTGACAATTACAGTGTCCTGTTACGGAGGTGTTATGGGCTCAGAGAGAGGACTCCCTGGAGAAATATCTGAGTCTTAAAGAAAAGGAGGCATGAAAGAGATGAATGAGGAAAGGTCGTGCCAGAAAGAGATTCTGGCTTTCCCGCAGTTTAAGGAATGTCGTTTAAAGGCAAGGAAAGGCTGCACCCTGTCCGGTGACTTCCTTCCCACAGCATTTCGAATAAAATCCAAACACCTTCTTTCCGCAAAAGGCCCTACATGGACTTCCCTCCCATCCCGTGCCGGGTTCATCTTCCCCACTGGTTCCCTATCCTGTAACCACACTGGCATTCCGGTTTCTCACCCCCGGGGTCTGGACGTGTCCCTCCCTCCACCTGATAGGCTTCCCCTAGCTTTCTTCCCACTCAGCCCAGAAGCAATTTTATCTCCTCTCCGCTGAAGGGGACCCCATCAGTTCTTGATAACCCTGTGTCTTAATAGTACTTATCACTGGGGTGGGGCTTGGGTGGCTCAGTCGGTTAAGCCACCAACTCTTGATTTCGGCTCAGGTCATGATCTCAGGGTCACGAGATCCAGCACAACATGTGGGCTCCTCGATGAGCAGGGAGTGAGCTTGAGATTCTCTCCCTCTGCCCCTCCTCCCGCTCACTCTGCCTCTCTCTCTCTTTCAAATAAATAAATAAACAAATCTCTAAAAAAATAGTACTTATCACTATACAAAACTGTCTTTTTACTTTATACATTTGTCTTCCTGTCTGTTTACTTGTTTATTGTCTGTCCCAAATATACAGAAGCAAATTACAAAGCATGTGGCATGAGTCCAATAAATATCTTTGAATAGGTTCGTTGACAGAGAAGTCTGTCACCTCCACGGCAAACAAAAACTGCAACAAAGACAAAAGAAGAGACTGGGAAATACCGGAGTACATCATGCATAATAAGGGTATAAACCTCTAGTGAAACTTTTTCAAGTCTACTTAGACATAGGTGGTGCTGGTTCACAACATAAACACATTTTTTATTGTGGACCACGGCCAGAAATATTTTGTCAACCACTGCTAGATTCCGCTGCCTCATGAATGAGATGCTGGGAAGTCTGGATTTTACTTTGAAAGCCATGAGGAAATCACTAAGGATTTTAAGAGGAGACTAACATGATCAGATTTACACTTCAAGAGGTTCACTCCAGAAACAGACCCCCTGGCGGGGGGTTGGTGTGGAGATAGTGAAGGGGTCTAGAATAAGCCACTGTGCCATAAAAATTATACTGAGCTAAAGATACTGAAGTCCCTGAAATCCCTTATTTGCCTAAAGCAAAGCCTCCCAAAAGAACTCAATTGCCATAAAACTCCTTCCTGGAAGCAACTCTAATCTTCTCTTGGTGAAGACTCAGATAGAAGAGTTGGCACCACACCCAAGCAGACGTGGTCCCCAAACTATCCTATCTCCCATCTGTTCTCCTGTGGGCCCGTTTATCTTTCCAAAAAGTCATTTGTTTTTCCATAAATGCCCTTTCCCCAACTCCCTTCCAAGAAGTCACTCATTGTCCCAGAACTGCCCCTGTGCCCCTCCCCATCCTCTATTAAGATAGTAATACGGCCAGAATTCTAAACACCTTCTTTTTTAAAGTTTATTTATTTATTTAAGCGATCTCTACTCTCAACATGAGATCAAGAGTCACACGCTCTCCCAACTGAGCCAGCCAGGCCCCTCTAAACACCTACGTTGCACTTTCTGTGAACTCTCATACATTAGTACATAATTAAATCTGGTTTTCTCTTGTGAATCCATCTTTTGTCAGTTTAATTTGCAGGCTCCCAATTCAGAACCTAACAGAATAGAGGAAAAGTTTTTGCTCCCCTGACAGCAGTTAGGTTATTCTCACAAATGAGAAATGAAAGAACTAAGAACTAAGGCACGGACCACAGAAATGGTCAGAAGGCACAGATTTGTGACCAGTTCAAGTTGACTGAATAGTATTTAGTGATCCCCTGGACACAGATGACAAGGGAGAAAGAAGTTCCCAACCTGTCAGACCAAGCTAACAACGGCGCATTCACAAAGATGGTAAAGGGAAANNGGCTGAACTGTATTTGAAGTTGTGAAGTCTGGGGTGCCTGTCCGCCTGCCGCTCAGGTGAGAAAAGGATCCGGGGCCTGGGAAGAACAGTAACATGAGGTCACAGACAGGTCTGAAGTGGGAATGTAGGTCGCTCAGGCCATCCATGCCTCAGCTGCTGGTTTTTCCCCTAATCTTGTTGCCTGAGGGTGAGGGAATTTTTGAGAGGTTTTAGCCTTGGCCACTGTGACACAGCTCAAACCAACCCGCTCCAACCTCTTATCACCCAGCGGTTCTCATGTCCTGACCACCTGCATAGCACAGAGGGTCACCTCTAACCCTCCAGTGGGTAACCTGTATCCTTTACAGGTGCAAGAACCGAGGCCTTGGCGCTTACTACAATAAACACTCAGTAGATGTTTGTTGGTCGGGCTAATTGAATGAAAGTGACTAAGCAGAATCTGAATCTAAATTAACTGAAGCTTTAAAAAGAAACTTCCAGTCTGACATTGGCCCAGATCAGCACTTGAGTATCAAGAGTATGAGCTTTACGCCTAGGTAGTTTATCGACTGCAGTCAGGGACACTGAACATACCTCACCTATCTTGCACTGGTCCTGTCAGCACCCCAATTTTCCAAACAGCCTGGCTTTGTAACTAGACTGCGGGAAATCCCAGGGAAATTCAATTACCCCAGGAACAGCATTATGAGGAGGGCCCATGCAACCAGACCTGGAGGCTAATGACTTCATCAGTAACTGGCAGATCCCTGTCAAAAACCAATAGTCCTGTAAATGTATGTGACTGCCGAGGGGCCACACCTGGCTGATCTGTGGGTTGGTAATGTTCACCACAAAGAAGGAACCAGAAATCAGGAAAATGGGAACGAAAGGCCTGACACAGTTCCAACAGGGTTGGCCTTACCTTCTTAAGCTCATGTGGTCTCTCAGGGGAAAATGAGACATCATAGGAAACGCACTTCATAAATTCTGAAATATTATACAATTGAGAACTATTCTAATTAAGGAATGTTCTCCAAGAGGTGACACCTTTGAACGGGTCCAAAATGGGAAAATGAAACAAAGATTTAATGAAAAATTAGGAAAACATGGTGGCAAAGTGATGGCAGGTGGAATGCTTTAAATAATACTGGGAAAGTGACAAACTGGGGTTCAAGTCCCAGCTCTGCCATGTACCAGCTGTGTAACCCCATACATGGCCCCTGGCCCATGAGTCCTTATCTATCAGTCTGTGTATACATGTGCACCCCCTTCTTTCTTTTTTTATCCCAGACCACGCCTATGTAATGAGAGGGCCTTTTGTGGAATGTGGCTACAATGAGAAGCTCACACTGTCTTAAGGGAAAGTTAGAACTTCTTTGCTATTAGTATCCTGTGGGGTCATCAAAGGCTTAAGTTTCTGTTTACTAATGCTTTTAGGGAGAGGCCTCTGGTTTGTTTCTATTTGCAACATTATCTGCCATCCTTTACAATTCTGATCAATGGAACTTCTTATACATTCAAGACCCAGGAGAGCTCAGGGGTGAATGGCTGGCTCAGTTGGTGGACCATGCCACTCTTGATCTCAGGGTCATGAGTTCAAGTCCCACATTGGGTGTAGAGCCTATTTAATAATAATAATTTTTAAAAAAGACCCAGGAGCTCAGGGAGAAATTCCATCCTAAGTGGGAATTAAATATATGAATAATGCCATTAATAAGAGAATATGCAGAAATTTAAAAAAAGAATATGCAAAAATCATAAAGATTCAATGTCCATTTGATCAACTACTTAGTAAGGAGAATTAAATGCAAACAGAACATATATTTTCAAAGGCATAAAAGTTTTTGAAAGTGGTTTTTATTTATATGTGAAGACCAAATCTTTCTCTATGAAATCCTTTCACATCACACTGGCAGGTCACTAAAAAAATTCCATATATGAATATTTCCTTAACATATATATTCAGTAACATTTCTAATGTGTTCTCATTTACTAATGCTCCTGCAAGAAGGGGAAAGCGTTCTTGTGAACTTTTTTTTTAACGCTTTGAGAGTGATCCAGGTTGGTTTTCTGTGGTCCTCTACCTTACGCACTAAGAAACTGAGTCGGAGTCTCGCCCAAAGGTCCTCAAGAGGAGAAAGTTGACACCATCCTGCACGATTTAGGCCAGGAGTGAAAAACCCATTTGTCACAGCAGAACCAGGGAAAGCCACTCTTACAAGACAGATTGAAAGCTTTCCCAGAAGAGGAAGAACAGAGAAGGTTAAAAAAAAAAAAAAAAAAGGTAAGGACGAATAAAGGAAGTAGAGAAGAAAAGTGAGAAAAATGAGCAGGAAAGAAGTGGCTGTGGTATGAAGTGAAATTATGTCACCATCAACAGCTATGGGGCCGGGGGCCTGATTGAAGCAGAGGGTAAACAGAGACACACAGCCAACTGAGGACTGACAAAGATGATCTTTCAAACTCAGAACTACATCCCTTATCCAGAACTCCAGAACTTAGTTTCTGCTTCTTTTTTTCCCATCAGACTACCCTATGTCTGTTCTGATACGAAAATAGGGGACATTTCTGATAGAAGTATAGAATGAAGATTCTCTGACACCCTGAATCACTGAAACATGTTTACAAAATATCTAATATAAGCACATGCTCTTGGGGCACTTGGGTGCTACAGCTGGTTGAGCATCCAACCCCGTCCGACCCCTAGTTTAGCCTCAGGTTGTGATCTCGGGGTCTTGAGATCAAGACCTGTGTCTGGCTCCGTGTGGAGTCTGCTTAAGACTCTCTCCCCCTCTCCCTCTGCCCCTCCCCTCTCACTCACAGGCGCCGGTGCCATATGTATTTAAACAAGCATTGTGCCGAAGGTGTGACTTTGGTCACATCATATTTAAGTATTCTGTATTTCATCTATTCCAACTCTTCTGTATCTCTGTATTTCCAGGGCCAGAGGGAAACCGAAGAGATTAGGCGTAGCCAGGGCTATAGCCAACCCAACTCTTTTTGGGCAAGGCAGAATTACAAGGAAAGGGATTTACATATCCATGAACTTGACCCTCTCCTAAACCTTGCTCAGGTTTAGCTCCTGTTGTAGCTGCAGAAAAGTCCTAGCACCTCTGAGCCACAGTGTCCCTATCAGAAGAACAATTATCTCTACTTACTCTCAACTATGAGAGGATGAATTCACTAATAATTTTTAAATTACTTTAAGAATAAAAAAAGAAGCTGACACTCATGATTAATAGATGCAAACCGGTGGTTTCACTGCATTTACACCCATCAGGGAAGTATCACCTGCTGACCGTCGATTTTTTGTGCCTCCAGTAACCGCCTGAACTGTCACTTCCTCAGACCCTAAGAGAGTTCACAGGCTGCTATGGAAACAAGACGCACCTCAGCTGGACTGTGGATGAGCAGCTTAGCCAAGTTTCCCCTAAAACTTGGGAGGGAATTTGGGAAAAAACAATTTCACTTTCTGATTAAATATGATCTTTTATTTTTTTATTTAAAAGTATTTATTTATTTGAGAGAGAGAGAGAGAGCATGAGTGCACGAGTGGGGCGAGGGGCAGATGGAGAAGCAGACTCCCTGCTGAGCAGGGAGCCCGCCATGGGGCTGGATCCCAGGACCCCGCCCCCCTCCAGATCATGACCTGGGCCGAAGGCAGACGCTTAACCAACTGAGCCACTCAGGCATCCCATATGATCTTTTAATTGCTTTCCTTGTTATTGCAGTTTTTAAAGCACAGTAATTTATTAAAGGTTTAAATTCCATATGTCTAAAAACAATCATTATATTTGCTGCAACTGTTTTTAATGGCTTATTTATTGCCTCCACTCTCTGGAGTTTTATCTGGAGTGAGGAGGTTGAAGGTGAGACTCACCTTATATCTGATCAACTACTTTCAAAGGGGGGCGTTGAGAGGTGCCCAACTCTGTCCTTAACAGGACTGAAGTTCCAGAGAACACTCCAGCTATTCATGAATAAAATTTGGAGTGCAAGCCAGAGAAGTGCAATTTAAGTTTCACCTTAGCTGCACTAAGTTTTCAAATTTTGCACATTGTGGTAAAACTTACATGGCCCTCAGCTTAAAAATAATATCAGAGGTTCCTTCTAGACTAAGGGAAATGAAATTCACACTATCCACTTTCAATCTACCTTGTTTTGCACAGTTTCTGATAAACTGCTTTGCAACTTACCTGGTGATGCTAGTCAGTCGCGCATCCCACCTGCCAGGATAGATTTCTGAACCTCATGGAAAAAGCCCCAGGTCTCCACTCAGCAAAGGCAACACATGAAGTTCATTAGGAAGGTAACGGGTAAAGGGAGTGCATTAGAGAAATGCTTTGTTCGTGGTTCAAAATGTACCATATCTACATCTTTCCTCAGAGTAAAAAAGTTCCTTTCCCTCCACATTCCTTTTCTTACATTTGAGAGTAGGTAAATATAAATTTTACCAAAAATAACACAGGATGCTAGTGCAACATGTGCCCAGGGCCCATTAGAAATTGAGATGACCTTTGGTAGCACTTGAGGTCCCAGGAATGAGAGTCACAACTCCTGGCCTCAACCCTCATCTCAACTCCCCAGGATCGTATCAGTTGGCATGACACTGTCAGGGACAGTTGTTGCTAGAACTGCTGACTGAGGAGCCTATCCGCCATTCTAAAAAGTGAATGCTCTGATAAGAGATTCCACATTCAGGCCTAAACCCCAAAATCAAAGCCAGGGATGAATGGAAAGAACAGGAACCTGAGATAATAGAGGAAGTCTTCTGAGACCAGACCACCTACCTACAGCAGGCCCAGGGGAGAAAGACCCAGCTTCAGGTTTGTTTGCAGGAGCAAATAATCATTTGTCGCTCCTCTTACCACGAAAATATACTCAGTGCTTTTATAGAAAGATTCCAGGTTGATCCCAAGAACTCACGAGCGATGATTTTATTACTGAAGTAATGAAAAGCATCAGTTACAGACGAGTTTGCCTTTAGGTTAGGAGCAGTGGGGAGCATTCAAGACCAGGCTCTGGGGAAGCCCTTTGTTCAGGAAATCCCACCCCTCAGGCAAAGCTTTACTTTCATTTCAAGTCCTCAAATCAAATTTTAAAAGTGCCCCCTTAAAGAACTGCAGAATAAATAACAGGCAGGTCCTTTACTTTCCATGGAACGTCTCAGGTCCCCAGAACAATATCGAATTACAGGGCTTTTCTTCCCAGATATAGTCTCTTTTCTTTCTTTTTTTAAGAGGATCACACATGCGCCCTATTGTGTGTCTACCATTTCGAATATCTTCCAAATACATCCCGATTCTGAATCTCTGGAGTCTTCTAAGAATCTAGAAGGAGCTACCGAAAGCAATTTGAATAATAACAAAGCGACTGAACAATTTAATTACCAAAAGTAGCCCTAGAGACTCCAACAAAAGGGTTGGAAGCCTTTATCTACAAAAACGTGGCCACGTGCTCAACTGTGGGACCAATTATGGAGAGTGCAGAAGAGAGAAGCACACAGGTGCACACACCAATTTAAGCAAATGGGGAATTAGCACAAATTCTCTCTGGAGACAGGACACTATGAAAAAGTGTGACTTAGCTTCTTTCTCATCTATCAGATGCAAGGTTTAGTAAACTTTCTTCCCTTTCTGATTAATTGAAAGTAGCACCTGCCATACATAAAATAATGGAAATTGTCCTCCACAGAAAGGCTCTGAATAGGAATTTTAAAATAAGTTCAATGAATTTTCAATAAAAGTTCTTCCAAATCAACAGTCACAAAGGTAGTTTTACCCCTCCCACAATTTCTTCAAAGTGAAATTTTTAGAAGTTAGTTCTTTCTCTAGGAAGCCTACAGCTTCATCTAGATGTTATGTTTAACAGCTTCATTCTATTGACCTTTTCAAGTGACCTTACCATAGAGTACTTTTCCCTTGCTTTGGAGGCAAACAAAAAAAGATGAACCTTTCTGGAATCCTAAAAAACTCTCAACTTTCTTAGGCCTTAATTAAATTAAATGCAGGAGCCCCCCACAAGCCGAACAATCGCTAAATCCCACTTCTTAAACAGGAAACAGAGTTTGCTTCTGAGAGACAATGTATTCCCCCGCCCCGTGCTCACTCTGGGGCAGGCACTGCCATGCCCAGGTGGTGACACTGAGCAGAGATAAGGTGTCCTAACAACTGTATTTGCCTGGATCCCGGGAAACCCGCAGCCACTCGGCGACTTCCACATCACTTGCGCGCGCACACACCCCCCCACCCGCGGCTCCACGGGTGCCCCCGACGCCGCAACCCGTGCAGCCTAAGGACCCCTCCCGCGGCGACACGGGGTAAGACTGACACCCGCAGCTGCCGACGACCCTGCCAGTCACGCTGCCGCCGGCTGCCTTTTTTAGCCACGACATCTGACCAGGCTTCGACAGCAGCATTCAGGGAGAGGTCCCAGGGCGCGCCAGGCGGTCCCCTCCCATTCCCAACCCCCAGACCCAGTGGAGAGCTCCGGGTGAGGGGTAGGGGATGTACTAGCCCTGGAAGGGGCCAGAGAGGGTACGTTCCTCCTGCCCTTACGCTTCCTCTCTCCTCTCTCCACGGATCCGGGCCCCCCTCCACCGCCCGCACCCGGGATCCCCCATTTTGCAGCCCGTGGTCGCTCTTCTGGCGCCCCTCCCCACTCCCACCCCTCAACTCCGCTCTCTTGGATCCCCTCCAAGTCGGTGGCCCGCGCGCCTGGTCGGGCGGGGGACTGGAAGACACAGAGGGAAGGGATATGGTGCCGGCTGAGGACGCGCGGGGCGTGGGGCCGGGCGGGGGACCCCGCGCTCACCTCCCTCCTCCGCCCCGCTGTCCGGGTCGGCGTCCGAAGAGTCGGGCCCGTCCGCGTAGTCCGCTAGCCCCACCAGCTCATCCTCCTCGTCGTCGTCCTCGTCCTCCGGCTGCGGCTTCCCCAGCACCTGGCTCATCGCTCCCACGGCCGGCCGTCCCGGGGGCGGCGGGGGTCCCTGGTGGGGGCCAAACCTCTTCCCCTGCCGCTCGTAGCCTATTTCTGAATTGGGGTTTTGCCTGGAGGTTCGCAGGAGCCCGCGGAGGCAGGGCCGCGCACCCCTCGTGGCGGCCGGCGTCCAGGTCTGGGTCTCGCGGTTCCCACCGCGCCCGGAGCCCCCTTCCCCGCCCCGCCCGCCTGCCGGCGGAGGAGTCAGCCGGAGCGCGGCAGTTCCTCCCCGAGGAGGGAGAGAGAGACTGCGTGACCCAAGTCACCTGACACACACTGTCACACACACACACATACACACACACACGCACGGGCGGGCGGGCGGGCGCGCGCGCGCGCTTTCCCGGGCTCCAGCACCGCTCGGCGGGGCGCTGGGCCGAGGCCGCGCACACACACTGGGGGAAGGAGGGGGGGAGGGGCGGGGGGCAGGGCGGCGGGAGCCCTCCACCTAACCAGAAGCTCACAGTGGCACACGCCCGGTACCGCGGGCCCTGGGACGCTGCGCAGTCACCCACCGCGGCTGCGCGCCAGGGGCCCCTACGCGCGCCTCCTGCACGTGGTACCCGCACAGGCCGGCGAGCTGGGGGCCTGCACAACCTGAGAACGTATCCCCCACCCACCTCCAACACACACACCCTACCTTGCTTGGGTGGCCTTCTCCGGCTTTCAATCCTGGGGAGGGCTCCAGTCCCAAGTGGGCTGTTTCCCCCACCCCACCCCCGTCCCCCAACACTACTGCGCCCAGGCCCCCACCCAGAGCAGTGTGCCTAGGACACCTCATGGCTACTGAAGCTCCCTGAGAAGAAACTCGGAGAAATGCACTGCAGCGGCTCAGTCTCCATAGCAATTGCCTTTCTGTGTGCGTTTATGGTTCAAAGTCTTCCCACCGAGAGTATTAAAAAAACAGGCCTACCCAGATGTAAATGTTTCTTAAAAACGTAACATGCCTCATGGCTGCCTAGACTGAATAATAATTCCTCTGCAGCGTTTTGGAAAAGGTCGCAGGTGTACAACATACGCAGAAGCTATTCTTGACCACCTACTCCTGTCTCATTGTTTCGTAGACTGTAATCCCACATCTCAGAATGAAATGTTTCGAGGCTTGGGGGGAGGTTTACGGGGGCAACTCTCATATAGGAATAGCCACAATGTGGGGGTGAAACTAAAACCTGCATTTCTCCACAAGCTTTTTACCACAGGACATACTATACCCACCCTTTCTGGATACTGCAAAAATCACGTGGATGAACTTCCTTCTGTCAAGCACAGTAAGAAGGAAACCAGCTGGCCAGCATCGTGAGCCAGATCGTACAGGTGCCAGCAGCGCAGCAGGTGGTGGGGGGGGGGGAGGCAGGGAGCTGAGACTGGAGGCTCTTGGGGCCCAAGGGTCCTGCCTCTGTCAGAAACATTTATTGAGCAACTACTATATGCCAGGGACTGGACTAAGTATGGGATGGGGGGGGGGTGTCCACCTATGCTCAGAACAGTGTTCCTGCCCTGGAGGACCTCTCAGTCTAGCAAACCAGGACTCATGTCCTGGATTTTGTAGTAGTTGTGGTGTTGAAGGTGGATGTAGACACCTAGGAGGTGGCGGCCTCCAACTGGAAAGGTCTTCAGATTTTCCAAGTGGAGGAAGCATAACTTGAAATGACTGTATCAGTCAAGGTTCTTCCCAGGAGGAAAATAGATGGCACAGGCAAAAATTTTAACTGATAGGAAGCTTTAAGTTAAGGGGCAATTTACAGGGGGCATGGGCAGGTTCAGGGAATCAACACAGGGATTAGCAACAGTGGGAAGATACTATCACCCCTAAAGTAGTAGAAATAAAGGAAGGGAGCTAGAGTACCGGGCAGGGGACACAAAACAGGAGCTATAGCTGATGAGGAAGCAGCCACTCTCAGAAGCACCTCCCTGTCAAGGAGACAGCAGTAGAAAGAAATACCTTGACATCTCTCTCCAACCACCCTCCATTCTCCGGGAAGTGCCTCCCAGTGGCCAAACCCAGCTGGAAACCAGAGGACAAAGGAGTCTAGAACCTAGTCCAGGACACAGAGATTGGGCAGGGCAGATAACGGGTCCTAGGCTGGGGCTGGAGTAGGGGGCAAACAGCATAGCCAACACAAGAAGGCTCTACTTGCTCTTGTCAGAGGAAGTTACTCTAGGGATAATTTTCCTAGTGCATTTTAATCCATTTTATAGAAGGAAGTTCCCAGGGGGAAGGAAGAAGTCCTCTCTCAGAGTGTATTTAAAGACTTTTAGCTATCCCAGAACAAACCTACCAGCTTGGGAAGGACATTGAGCTGGCTTGATTCAAACTGCAGAGGGTTACTCATGGAGCCCTAGAAGCCGGTCCAAAGTCAGGCTAGACAGTCAGGGCATTCCTGGGCTGGTTGCCGAGTGTGTCTGCCCCAGGGACCCAAGGGTTCAAGATAGGACAATTCCTAAGCCAAAAACGCCACTGTGCCTGAGACTCAGAAGGTTGGAGATATTTGATGATCCTCTGCCTTCCCCCCAAAAGACAGATTTTAGAGGGAACATCAGCAATAAACTGGAGCACACCCTAAAATATTTGAGAATTGGACCATTCTTGAGAAAAAAGGAAAAAATTCATAAAAAATCAATAAAAGCCAAATCCTCGATTATGCTCCACCCCAAGGTAGATGAGAGTCATATACAGGCTTAAGAGATTCTAGTTCATTGTCATTGACAAATGGACAGTATTGATAAAGTTTGAGCAAACAGAACAAGAAAAATTTTTATTATTTTTAAATATTTATTTATTTATTTGTCAGAGAGAGAAAGAGAGAGAGCACAGGCAGCAGGAGAAGCCCACAGAGGGTGAAGCAGCGTCCCAGCTGAGGAGGGAGCCTGATGTGGGACTTGATCGCAGGACCTTCAGATCATGACCTAAGCTGAAGGCAGACACTTAACTGACTGAGCCACCTACGTATCCCAACAAGAAAAAATGTTATTGCTTTTCTTTTGCTGTTATTTCAGTACCATCAGCTTTCAAATAAGGGATATATAGAAAAAAATTGAGAGAGAATTTTTTTTTTTTAATTTAAAAATTCATGGGGCGCCTGGGTGGCTCAGTTGTTAAGCGTCTGCCTTAGGCTCAGGGCGTGATCCCGGCGTTTTGGGATTGAGCCCCACATCAGGCTCCTGATGGAGCCTGCCGGAAGCCTGCTTCTTTCTCTCCCACTCCTCCTGCTCGTGTTCCCTCTCTCGCTGGCTGTCTCTCTCTCTGTCAAATAAATAAATAAAATCTTTAAAAAAAATTAAAAAGCCATGTATGTAGATTCTTTCAGAATTTAAATAAAAATGGAAAGACTTTGGGGTGCCTCTGGCTCAGTTCATGGAGCATGTGAATCTTGATCTCAGGGTCCTGAGTGAGTTGAACCCCCTGTTCGGGTAGAGCCTACTTTAAAATAAATAAATACATAAATACATAATAATAATAACAATAATAATAACAATAAAAGAGTGTGAGGGGTGCCAGGGTGGCTCAGTTGGTTGAGCGGCCAGCTCTTGATTTCAGCTTCAGTCATGATGTCAGGGTCCTGGATAGACCCCTGCATTGGGCTTCGCACTCAGCAGGGAGTCTGCTTGAGGATTCTCTCTCTCTCTCTCTCCCCCTGTGCCCCTCCCCCTGCTCATGTGTACAAGCTCTCTCTCTCTCTCTCAAATAAATAAATAAATCGAAAAAAAGAAAGAAAGGAAGGAAGGAAGGAAGGAAGGATGAATGGATTTGTATCTGGGCAACCCACAGTTTTTGCTGTTGGATGTAACCTTTGTGGGTTGCCATATACATGATAGGTGCTTAATAAATGTCTATAGAATGAATGAAAGAAAAGAAAAAGATGATACAGGCCAGGTCTCTGTACAGATTTGGCATATTTCTGAGAGAAACTTCATTAAGAGACAGAAGTCAAGTTTTCTCTAAGCCCTGGGAAATGCCGCAGTGAGGTAAGTATGAATCGTGAGCTATTAGAGTATAATCAGGAATGAGCTGACATACCAGAGAGATGAACACTCTGAGGCCTCTATCCCTTCAGGACTGCCTAAAGATTTGAAAGAATTCCAACATAATGACTATTAAATGCTTCTTTTATTTTTACTAACTCTTCCTTCTAAAAAAACTCAACTCTTTTTCCCACTTTAAAAAAATTTTTATTGATTTTATTTTTATACCTCTTAACTCTGAGAGGTATTGTGTAGCATCAGGAAAGATGAGCTTTGTCTATTGTCTACTAAAATTTAATCAATTAATGTTTAGTGAGCTTTTCCATAAATGACGCACTGTTCCAAAATATTCCCATTGAGTAAGTAATATGATTGTCCTTACTTTACAGGTAAGAACACTGAGATGAAACCATTCGCCCAAGGTACCACACGGAGTGGACCTGGAGCGGACCAGGGAACTACTTTGGAACTCAGTCAGACATTAGATCTTATTCCTCTTGAGTGGCTACAGCCAATTACATTATAGCCTTACACTGAAAGGGGGGGATGGGAAGTGAAGGGCTGGCTCCCAGTCTCCTAGGTAAAGAATCAAAACACACATATACACTCAAAAATGGGCCTGTTGCCTCAGGCCATTTAATTTACAGGATTCACTGAAAAAAGAAGAAGAAGAAAAAAAAAGACCTCAAAAGCTTCCTAACCAACAAAACTTGGAAAACGACTTTTCATAACAAAATTGCTGATTGTCACCACTCTATTAGGACACAAATAGCAAGTGATTTAATACCCTTTCTGGTTTATATGGCTGTATTGCATCATGAAGCCAAAGTATAATATCTAAGTGGGTTTTTTATTTAAAATTTGAATTTTAAAGGCCAGAAGTTTGTGCCCTTATTTTAGTGAATTATTTTGCCGTTTGCAATTAGATGTCTTGTGACAAGGAACATGAGAGCTATTTAAAAGAGACCTGTACAATTTAGGCAGAATAATTGCAGTCCTGAAGAGGGCAAGCACTTAAATCCAGCCTGCATCCTGCATCTCAGGATATTTTAAGGCATCTGATGGCATTATGCCTGGTTCCTGGGATTCACATGTTGAAAGCCTTTTAGGCTTTCTTTTAAAATATGTATTTAAAGCCATTAATTCTCTCTTTTCTACAGAATCTCCCTGGACTCCTGCTTAATTCAGGGAAGGCAACCAAATTTTTCAAGAGGGCAGCTCACAGTCTCCAGCTCTCCTAAGACAGTCATTGACCTCATCAAATCCTTAAAAAATCATTAAATCATTTTCACTGAGGCAGTCCACCATTAAAGAGGTTTTATTAAAATAATGTTTTGAAGAAGGGAGAATGAACCATGAGAGACTATGGACTCTGGGAAACAAACTGAGGGCTTCAGAGGGGAGAAGGGTGGGGGATTGGGATAGGCCAGTGATGGGTATTAAGGAGGGCACGTATTGCATGGAGCACTGGGTGTTATATGCAAACAATGAATCATGGAACACTACATCAAAAACTAATGATGTACTGTATGGTGACTAACATAACATATTAAAAATTTTTTTTAATAAATAAAAAATAAATCAATAAAATAATGTTTTGAGGGGCATCTGTCTGGCTCAGCACAGCGAGAGACTCTTGATCTCGGGGTTGTGAGTTTGAGCCCCACATTGGGTGTAGAGATTACTTTAAAAATAAGATTTTGATATTTTAAAAACATGCATATGGTAAAATAGTCAAACAGCGTAAGAGAATATCTAGTGAAATGTTAGTTTCTTTCTGGCTCCCCTCCATAGAGGGAAACACTCTGCTTTTAAATGTGCAACATATTTGTAGCCATTATAGAGTTATATTTGATAACTTCATCTCTTTAACAGTCAACAAATATGTTTTGTTTGGTTTTTTTTAATGACCATGAAGATAATTAGATTTTCAGGGCTGTGCTTTGGAGGAGATAAATAAAAAGAGGTGAAAGAGTACATGAGGGTGAAAGAAGGAGCCTGATTTTGATGGGGTGGTCAGAGAAGACCTCTCTTAAAAAGATGACTTTTGGGGCACCTGGCTGCCTTAGCTGGTAAAGCATGTGACTCTTAATCTGAGGGTCGTGAGTTCAAGCCCCACATTGGGCATAGAGCTTACTTAAAAACATTTTTTCAGGGGCACATGGCTGGCTCAGTTGGTGGAGCATGTGACTCTTGATCTTGGAGTTGTAGGTTCGAGCCCCACGTTGGGTATAGAGAATACTTTTAAAAAAATAAAATCTTAAAAAAAGATTTTAAATAAATAATTAAAGAGATCACATTTCAATTGACCATGAGGAGATAGCAAAGTTATAGCCTGGATGGAGGGAAGGTTTCTCAGTAGTTGGAAAAACCAAGGAGAAAAGAAAGGGCATTGGAGGAACAAAATGTCAGTGCGATGAGAGAAGGGGATAGTGGTAGGCATGGCGCACAGGTAGTCTTTTCAGGATGAAGAGTTTTTGGATTTTATCCTAAGTGCCTCTGGAAGCTTTGAAGAGTTTTAAGAAGGGAGGTGAGGGGCGCCTGCGTGGCACAGCGGTTAGGCATCTGCCTTCGGCTCAGGGCGTGATCCCAGCGTTATGGGATCGAGCCCCACATCAGGCTCCTCTGCTATGAGCCTGCTTCTTCCTCTCCCACTTCCCCTGCTTGTGTTCCTCTCTCGCTGGCTGTCTCTCTCTCTGTCAAGTAAATAAATAAAATCTTTAAAAAAAAAAAAAAAAGAAGGGAGGTGAGATGCGTGGTTTACTTTTCTAAAAGACTTTGCTGATAGATTGTTTCCAAAGATGGCCACAACCGTCCACACCGTCCCACATGCCCTTTTGCAAATGTGACTTTGCCGCTCCTCCCCCCTGTTTTCCCTCCTTTTGAATGTGGGCAGGCCCTGTGACTTGCTTTAACCAATAGAATGTGGTAGAAGTGACAGTGACCCTGTGCAACTTCTGAGATTGGACCATAAAGGGCTTTGTTACTTTCTTTTTTCACTTTCTTGGAACCCAGAGCTGCCATGAAAAGAGGTCTGGGCTAGCTTGCTGGAGAAGCCCCAGGGGCAGGGAGGCTGTGAAGGATACCATAGCACAAGAGTAGGGAGGCTGCAGCTTTCCAGACATTCCAGCTAAGGGGCCAGACGTGAGTGACACCATCTTGGATTCTCCAGCCCACACTGCAGCCACATGAGCAAGTCCAGTCCGCACCACATGGAACACAGACTTGCTATTCCAGCTGAACCCTGCTCAGCCAATCCACAGAATCATGAGCAAATAAAATGGCCGTTGTTGTTGTTGTTGTTGTTGTTTTTTAGTAGGCTCAACACCCAAGGTGGGACTTGAACTTACAACCCCTAGATCAAGAGTCACATACTGTGTTGTCTGAGCCAGCGAGGCACCCCTAAAATGGCTATTTTTAAAAGCCATTAGGATTTGGGATGGTTTGTTACACAGCAGTAGATAACTGATGACTATATTCTAGCTGATGTGGGGAAAACGAACTGCAGATTTAAGGATGGAAGAAGAAATAACAGTGGAAAGTGTGAATTGGGGAGATTTTTTTTTAATGATTGTATTTATTTATTTGAGAAAGAGAGTGAGCGAGAGCACACAAGCAGGGGGAGGGGCAGTGGGAGAGGGAGAAGCAGACTCCCCGCTGAGCAGGGAGCCCGGTGTGGGGCTCGATCCCAGGACCTGATATAATGACCTGAGCCAAAGGCAGACACTTAACCAATGGAGCCACCCAGGCGCCCCAGGGCTGGGTAGGTTTTATATAAATTTCAGAGGTAGAATAGGTAAGATTTGTTATTAGCTTCTTTAACATGGGTGATCAGGGGAAGGACTCCTCCCAGTCATTTGGTTTGAGCAACTAGATGTATGGTTATGCCATTTATTAAAATAAGTAAGACCCAGATAGGAACAGGAATGGGGGGGCAGGATGTGAATCAAGTTCCTTGATTTCTAACATTCTAGTTATTTATATTGCCCCAGGGCAATTTTTTTTAATCCTGTAATTTTGGCTATTTCTTAGATATCTATCATGTTGTCTTTGGATTACATAATGAATTTTTTCTGACTTAGAGCCACGAACAAACTGAAGATAACATTTGTAATTATCCAAGAAAAGTCCCAAACTAGTGACATGAAACTGATACATGTGGACTTCTATTTTAAAAATCAATGTTTTATGCATATGGACTTCTAAGGACAAGCTTCTGACCTCAATGGTGCCATAACATGAGGGCAGAAAGCTCCTGACAATAGAGTCAACCACACAGAGGTATTGACAGTTCCACATAACAGTAGGTCGGTTTGGCCTTGGCAACACCTGCCTTACCCAGGAGCTTACGCCAGTGTATATGTTCAATGATACAAGAAAGCAGATTCTCCAAGACAAATGACTTGACTAAAAATTTGCTACAGGAGCACTTGGCTGGCTCAGTCTGTAGGCATGCAACTCTTGATCTCAGTCATGAGTTCAAGCCCCACATTGCGGGTAGAGTTTGCTAAGTAAATAAAAAAACAAACAAACTAATAACTATCTACTAGAAAGAGATCTAGGAACTGTCCCTTATCCATTTCACTCAGTGTAACCTACAAAAGTGGCAGACACAGTCGGTTAGCTACTTACCAGCCATTCCCAAACCCACTTCCCTGTTCTCCTGTGCCCACTGCCCAAGCTAGCGATGGGATAAGTCAGATACTCAAACTCTGAGACTCCTTAATATTTGCTCAGTAAGAAGTAAGGGGAATCTTGCTGGGGAACTTCTAGGAAAGAGTTTGCTTTCCAATAAGAGGGTCCAGTGAGTCAGAAGAGCCCCCTTGACGCCACCCTTTCCTGCTTTGAACACAGTTGTGTAACAACATGGTACTTGGAGGTAGCGAAGCCATCTTGAGCAATGAGGTACCAAGCCTACGACCAAAACCCTGTCATGGAAATGGCAGAATAGAAAGACAGAAAGAGCCTGGATGACTTTGCTGAACTACTGTACTCAGACCTGGAAAGGCCTATCCCCAAACTTCTTATTTCATGAGACTGTTTTGTTTGTTTGTTTTGTTTTGTTTTGTTTTGAAGCAGGCTCCACATCCAGTATGGAGTCTAACACAGGGCTGGAACTCATGACACTGAGATCAAGACCTGAGCTGAGATCAAGAGTCAGAAACTTAACCAACGAAGCCATCCAGGTGCCCTTAGAAATTCATTCTTGAAGCCACTGCTTCCCCACCCTGTCTGGTCATGATGCAAATAGAAAAGGATACTATATGTATGGCACACTGACCTAAATGGACAGGCTACTTGCAGCCAGAGGTGACCGGCCCAGAGACTTTGGTCACCTCAGGTCCTGCCCAGCTGTCCCAAAAGGCTGAAGGAATCAATAACTTAGCCATATCTATAAGCCATTTATTTGCACACAAGTGGTAGCAGCAAACCGGTTGGGAAGTCCTGCTTATATCACTGAAGTGAGTTCAAACCCCACATTGGGCTAGAGCTTACCTAAAAAACAAAATAAAACACTGAAGGTGGGTGTTCTGAACTTTGCAGTAGAATGCGTCCTAACTAACACAATATATACCCTTTATGAATGGAGGGAGGATGGAGGAATGGATGGATAAAACCCGATCATAAACTTGGTGATAAAGTTCAGAAGTTATGTCATATTCAGAGGATCCTGGTAAAGATGTCTCAGGATATTACAGGGGATAACAGACTTCATTAGAAAGGAAACTCATTTTTGCTTCTTTCTGTACTTCTCACTTCATTCTTAAATCTCTGCATGAAAACTGGCTCTCTGTGCTCTTCACACCAGGTGACAGAAGATGACTGCCCCACTCTTCTAGTCCCAGTGATAGTGGGCCCAGGCTCTAGAACCAGGCTACCTGGGTTCAAACCGTAGTTCCACCACTAACTAGCTGTGTGACCTGGACTAAGTTACTTAACCTCTCTGTGCCTCAATTTCCTCATCTCTAAACTGGTGATAATGTTATATAACTCAATACAGTTGTGGGAATTAAAACCACTAAACTGTATGTCTGTGTTTGTATATCCATATAGCGGGGTACCTGGGTGGCTCAGTCAGTTAAGCGTCTGCCTTCTGCTCGTCATGATCCCAGGGTCCTGGGATTGAGCCCCATGTCCCCAGCTCAGTGGGGAGTCCGCTTCTCCCTCTCCCCCCTCCTCATGCTCTCTCTCTCGCTCTCTCTCTTAAATAAATAAATAAAATCTTCTTTAAAAATTTAAAAAATAGGGGCGCCTGGGTTGCTCAGTCATTAAATGTCTGCCTTCGGCTCTGGTTGTGATCCCGGGGTCCTGGGATTGAGCCCTGCATCAGGCTCCCTGTTCAGCAGGAAGCCTGCTTCTCGCTCTCCCACTCCCACTCCCCCTGCTTGTGTTCCCTCTCTTGTTGTCTCTCTCTCTTTCTGTCAAACAAATAAATTAAATCTTCAAAAATTTAAAAAATATATATCTAGAGGGATGCCTGGGTGGCTCAGTCGGTTAAGTGGCTGCCTTCGGCTCGGGTCCCGCATCGGGCTACTTGCTCAACAAGGATCCTGCTTCTCCCTCTGTCAGCTTGTGCTTTCTCTCTCTGACAAATAAATAAAAATATCTTTATTAAATAGATTATAAATATATATATATTTATATATATAAAGATATATATATATACATATCTATATTTAAAAGACAAACATTAAATAAGTGTTAGTTATTATTATCTTTGATTCCCAAGCAAGAAAATCTGAGTTTGGGCCAGTCGTCCGCTCCTGGCCTAATCCCCCAGTCATACTTCACACAGTGCCATGTGCTGCTATACCTTCAGAGCATTTATCTCAGCTATAATTTAATATTTGATTGAGGGCTGTATTCACCACTAGACTCTGGAAGCATCTGATTTGCTCTCCATTCTGTTCTCAGTGCCTAGAACAGTGGTCAGAACTCCATGAAGCACAAACTAGGATACACCATTTACACTGTATTCTCTGTGCAACATGGCAGCTTGATGGTGGTCAAGTCCCACTAAATACGCTGAATTAATGGTCCAATCCACTACGGCTGGGTGCAGTTGGTGGCTGCAGAGGTCTACCCTTATGAGCAAGGAGGCAGCTCTTAACAAAGGAGGATAAGCTGAACAGAAGCCTCTGAATGTGTCTACCATGTGCCTCACACTGTCAGGCATAAGGAATGCAAAGTCGGACAAATGTCAGGCAGACATTGTTGGTGGCATAACCAACACCCTCCTCCCCCCTCCCTTAGTTTGGTATACCTAAATGTTCTTGGGTATCGGCAGACTTAGGGAANGAACCTCAGACCTAGAGGTTGAATCATGATTCATGATGTATAGTAACCACATCCCTTTCCACCTTGTGACCCGGTTGTGACCAAAGATACATAAGAAGAAATATATTTAAGGGTCATCTGAGAAGAATTTGTTCCCAAATTAAAATAAATACAGTGAGAAGGCCTGCCCCTTTCTCCTGCTTAAATGTCAAGCTAAAGGCAAGAGCTAATACTCAGGTGATGCAACAGAATCCCAGAAAGAGCCTAAACCCAGATATTTTTATTATGTAAGTTATTATGTGTTTTATGATTTAAACCATTCTAGTTAGGCTCTCTCTTGAAGCCAAACACATTCTAACTGATAAATATGGTCCCTTTATCTTTGGAATCGAAAGTGAGTGATGGAGACAGATCAGATCATCAGTAGCTTAAAATCGGACACAGAGAAGGATGCGTATAGCCACCATTCCTATTCCGCAGTGTACTGTACATCCTCGACTGCGTGATAGGATAGGGAAAAGAAACAAAGCGATTGTGGCACCAAAAACGAGTACTATCCATAAAAGAAAAAAGTCAATAAATCGGATTTCATCAAAATTAGAACTTTTTCTTTGTAACTCCCCTGTTGAGAGAATAAAAGACAAGGTGCGGCTGGGTGGCTCTGCTGGCAGAGCATGTGACTCTTGATCTCATGGTGGTGTGTTTGAGCCCCACATTGGGCATACAGATTACTTGGGAGAAAAAAAAAAAGAATGAAAAGACAAGCTATAGATTGGAGTAAAATATTTGTTAACCATATATCTGACATAGGGCTCACATTATAATATGTAAAGAATTTTCGAAACTCAACAGAAAAAAAAATCCAATTGGAAAACAGGCAAAAGCATGAAGAGGCATTTTACCAAAGAAGATACAGGGATGTCAAATAAGCACATGAAAAGATGTTCAATCTTTCGCCAGAATCACCAACTTCCAGTAGTCTTCCAAAATGACCAAACCAAAGAGAAAGAGGAGAGGCACCCGATGTATATTCTCTAAGCCTTAGAAAACACGGATTTGTTCCTTTGGCCACATACATGCAAATCTACAAGAAAGGTGATATGGTAGACATACCTCACGAATGTTCCCACGGCAAAATTGGATGTCTGCAGTGTTACTCAGCATGCTGTTGGCATTGTTGAAACAAACAAAGGCAACATTCTTGCCAAGAGACTTAGTGTACGCATTGAGCACTCTAAGAGCACAGAGAGCTTCCTGAAAAAAGTGAAGGGAAACAATCAGGAAAAGAAGGAACCCAGATAATTGGGTTCAACAGGAGCACCAGCCTGCTCCAGCCAGAGAACCACACTTTGTAGGAGCCAGTGGAAAGGAGCCTGAGCTGCTGGAATCCACTTCTTATGAATTCATGGCATAACGAGTATAAAAAATAACCACTCTAGGCTGTGAAAGAAAAGGTAGTATCACTAGCCATTAAAGAAATGCAAATTATTGGGACAACGATGAGATACTACTACTACCTATCAAAATGGCTAAAACAGGTGCACCTGGGTGGCTCAACCATTTGAGCGTCCAACTCTTGGTTTTGGCTCAGGCCATGATCTCGGGGTCCTGAGATAGAGATGCGCACCGGGCTCCACGCTTAATAGGGGGTCTGCTTGAGATTCTCTCTGTCTGCCCCTCCTTCTGCCTCTCACCCTCTCTCTCTCTCTCTTTCTTAAATAAATAAATAAATAAATAAATATTTTTTAAAAGAAACGGCTAAAATAAAAAATAATAGTAATAACAGCAAATGTTGGCAAGGATGTGAAAAAACTGGATCTCTCCTACATTGGTGGTAGGCATGTAAAATGACATAGCCACTCTGTAAAACAGTTGGTTTGATCTCATGGGTTGTGTGATTGAGCCCTACATCAGGCTCTGTGCTCAGCGGAGTCTGCTTGAGATTCTCTCCCTCTGCCCCTCCCTTCCTCTAAAATAAATAAATAAATCTTAAAAAAAATTAAACATGCAATCACTGTACAACCCAGCAATTGCCATTATGGGCACTTATCTCAGAGAAATGAAAACATGTTTATATAAAAACCTGTACATAATTGTTCATGACAGCTTTATACATAATAGTGAAAATCTCTAAACAACCCAGATGCCTTTTGACAGATGAATGGTTAAACAAACTGTGGTCCATCCATACGATGGAATACCACTCAGCAATAAAAAGAATGAACTATTGAAACATGCCAACGACTGGGATGAATATCTAGGGCCTTTACACTGAGTGAAAAACAGATGGTCTCAAAAGATCACATTCTGTGTGATGTCGCTCATATAACATTCTTGAAAGACAAAATTGTAAAGATGGAAAAGAGATTAGTGGCTGCCAGGGGTTAGGCTCATATGGAGAAAGTGGAAGGTGTGGAGCATGAGTAAGATTCTTTGCGGTGATGGAATAGTTCTTTATCTTGATTGTGATAGTGGTTAAATGAAGCTACACATGTAATAAAATTGCACACACATTGGGGCATCTGGGTGGCTCAGACGGTTAGGTGTCTGCCCTTGGCTCAGGATCCCAGGGTCCTGGGATCAAGCCCTGCATAGGACTCCCTGCTCAGCAGGGAGCTGCTTCTCCCTCTCCTGCTCCCCCTGCTTGTGTTCTCTCTCTCTCTCTCTCTGTCAAATAAATACATAAAATCTTTTAAAAAGTTGCACACATTATACCAATGTCAATTTCCTGGTTTTGATATTGTGCTATAGTTATGTAAAATGTAACCATTGGGAAAAACTGGGTGAGGGATACCCGGATCTCTTTACACTATTTTTGCAACGTTTATGAATCTATAATTATCTCAAAATAAAAATTTTTTAAAGATAAAAGGATTAGAAAGAAAGAAATAAAATATCCTTACTTGTAGGTACATAGAAAACTAAAGAATCTACAAATTACTCAAATTAATAACAATTTAGCCATGTTTTTGGATGTAAGTTCAATAAACAAAGATATTTGCATTTTTCTTGACAATAAAAAGGGTAGAAAATGTACTTTCAGAGGTAGAGATATCACTTGCAATGGTAAAAAAAGTAATAAATCTCAGAAAACGAGAAGTTCTTTTTTTTTTAAAGGTATTATTTATTTATTTATTTATTTGAGAAAGAGAGAGAGAAAGGAAGAGGGAAAACACAGAGGGAGAGTGAGAGGGAGAAGTTGATTCCTGGCTGAGCAGAAAGCTGGATGTGGGGCTTGATCCCCGGACCCTGAGATCATGACCTGAGCCAAAGACAGACACCTAACCAACTGAGCCACCCAGGTGCCCCAGAATATTAAAAGTTCTAAAAATGTTTTAAGTCACTAAAATTCTAAGTAAATGGACAGACACGTCAAACGTGTTCATAGATAGGAAGACTCAACAGTGTAAAGATGTTAATTCTCTCTAAATTGCAGTAGCAGCAAACAATTTATTTCTTGTTCCCATTACATGAGGGCTGCAGACCACCTGTAGCCACCCCGGGCTCTGTAGGACTCCATGTGTTTTCCATACTGAGATCTCAGCTGAAGAGGCAGCCACTCTTTGTGGCATATTCTCATGGCACAGGGCAAAAGCTCAAGATGACAAAAGCAAGGGCAGAGAAGCACTAAAGTACACAACATATTTAAAGCTCCAGCTCCAACATGGCGTTGGTCACGGCAAGTCACACAAGCCCCAAACCAGTGGGGCAGAGGAGTCTACGCCACTATAGGAAAGCATGGCAAGGTAAGAAGAGAATAAACAATCATGAATAAAAAATGCCAGCCGCCATATAGATTCTCTGTGATTTCAAATCAGGATCACAAAATTTTTATGGAAGGGCCCCTGGCTGGCTCAGTAGTGTAATACAACTCTTGATCTCCGGGTTGTGAGTTTGAGTCCCACATGTGGCATAGAGTTTATTTTAAAAAATTAAAAAATTAAAACACAAAAACCAAAATTTTCATAGAGCCAGACAAGCTAATCCTAAAATGTCTGTGAAAGAGAAAAGAGCTAAGAACACTTGATATTCCTTATGAAAAAGAAGTAGATCAGAGTAGGACTTCTATGATCAGAGTAGGACTTCTATGATCAGAATCAGGATTTGATTTAAAAAACCACCGATTTTCAGGCAGTATGGTACTAACACAGAAATAGGCAAATGGAAAAAAAAAAGGAATAGGCAAATGGAACAAAATAGAGAACCCAAACCAGACTCAAGCGTACATGGAAATTCACTATAAGATAGCTTTGGCATTGCAAATGAGAAATAAATTTCAGCTGGAATATGGACTTAAATGTGAAAAGCAAAACTTTAAAACTTCTTTTTTAAGATTTTAGTTTTTTAAGTCATCTCTACATCCAATGTGGGGTTTGACCTCATAATCCTGAGATCAAGAGTTGCATGCTTTATTAACTGAGCTGGTCAGGTGCCCCAAAACTTGAAGACTGTGCCCCAAAACTTTAAAACTTTTAGAAGAAAACATGGGAGAATATTTGTATACCTCAGGGTCAGGAAGGGTTTCTCAAAACACATGAAACAGAACAAAAGACATGGCCGATTAACAAAAGAGAAAACAAGAAAAATTATTAAATATTAAAGATGTTCAATCGTTCCAATGGTAATTGGGAAAATACAAATCACAACCATAATAAGAAATAATTTCACACACACAAACCAAAAATAAGCGCTGGCAAAGATGTAGAGAAAGGGGAATTTTAACACATTGCTGATGGAAATGAAAACTGATACAACTGGTTTAGAAAATAATTCTTGGGGGCACCTGGGTGGCTCAGTTGGTTAATCCACTGGCTCTTGATTTCAGCTCTAGTCATGATCTCAGGGTAATGAGACTGAGCCCTGGGTCCGCGCTGAGCATGGTGCCTGCTTCGGATCCTCTTTCTCCCTCTCTCTCTGCCCCTCCCCCTGCTCACGCACTCTCAATCTCTCTCAAATAAATAAATCTTAAAAAAAAAAGAAAACAATTTGGCATTACCTAGTAAATTTGAGCACATACATACACTAAGACCCAACAATTTCATTTCTAGATAAAAATCCTGAAAACTCTTACATGCATCAGGAGAAATATTTGAGTGTTCATAGCAACACTGTTTGCAACACCAAAAACTAGAGCCAACCCAATGTCCAAAAGTAGACTGGATAAATAAATTGCGGTATCTTCCTACAATGAAACACTATATAGCAGAGAAATTGAATAGCTGAATCTCAGAAACAGAATGCTGAGTGAGAAAACCAAGATGCATAGGAAGAGTGCAGAATTGTTCCTTTTTTTTTTTTTTTAAGATTTCTTTATTTATTTTAGTGAGAGAGAGAGAGCACATGCAGGTGCGTGCACTCAAGGAAGTGGGGGGCAGGGGGGAAAGGCAGAGGGAAAGAATCTCAAGCAGACTACCCCCTGAGCGTGGAGCCCTACCTGGGGCTCAGTCTCACAACCCTGAGATCATGACCTGAGCTGAAATCAAGAGTTGGCTGCTTAACTGACTGAGCCACCCAGGCTCCCCCAGAATGATTTCATTTACAAAAAGTTCAAAACTAGGCAAAACTGTGCAATGTTGGGTCACCTGGGTGGCTCGGTCATTAAGCGTCTGCCTTCGGATCAGGGCGAGATTCCAGGGTCCTGGGATAGAGCCCCGCATCAGGCTCCCTCCTTTGCTGGGAGCCTGCTTCTTCCTCTCCCACTCCCCCTTCTTTTGTTCCCTCTCTTGCTGGCTGTCTCTCTTTCTGTCAAATAAATAAATAAATAAATAAATAAATAAATAAATATTCATAAAACCCCCCAAACTGTACAGTGTTGTGTTTAGGGATATATATATTTATGATAAGAGAATTATTAATACACACAGGCAAAAATTTTTTGGTTGTCAAATGATCCTTTACTGAAATATTTTCCGATGTAATTCTTTTTTTTTTTTTAAGATTTTATATATTTATTTGACAGAGAGAGAGGCAGCGAGAGAGGGAGCACAAGCAGGGGAGTGGGAGAGGGAGAAGCAGGCTTCCCACTGAGCAGGGAGCCCGATGCGGGGCTCGATCCCAGAACACTGGGATTGTGACCTGAGCCCAAGGCAGACGCTTTAAGACTGAGCCACCCAGGCGCCCCTTTTCCTATGTAATTCTTAACCAGCTGGGCATTTCATTGCACCACTGTTGATGTCATCTATGATGTCTTGAGGATGGCGGTCATCAACACTGCAGCCAACAGACCAGGCAATCTCTAGGATCTTTGTAATGGTCCCAGAGAGTTCTCTGGCTAAGGCTCAGTGCTGCGTATGTTGGGCAATGTTGACAATCTCATCAAAAGTGGTATTTCCACTGTGCTTAATGTTTTTCTGCTTCTTTCCGTCTCTTGGCCGTTCCTTGAGGGCTCTGATAATCAGGGTAAAGGCACAAGGTACTACTTCAATCTGGGCCTGTCTGTTCTGGATGGTCAGTTTCACTGTAATCCTCAGACCGTTTCAATTACTTTTTGGGAGACAGACCCACACGGTCAATCTTGGGGGCCAGAGTAGATATGGCACCGACTTCTCCACCAGGGCACCTCAGGTATAGGACTTTGGTCTCATTGGGGCCAAACTTAGGTGGCATGGTGGACGTGCTGATGTCAGATGAACCTGGATTCGGGATGACGGAAGTGAGTTGCACCTTCCCGTGCTCCAAGCCGGAAGCCAAAAAAGGTAATACAAAATTCAGTATGGTGGTTTCCTCTAGAGGAGAAGGAGGATGTAATCACGGAGAGGCACATGGAAGGTTTCCTGGGTAGAAGCCTTAGCAAGGGCAGTTTCAGGCAGCGGCAGGGTTAGAAGCCGGAATGCTGGGCTGAAGGGCGAATTGAAGCTAAAGACATGAAAGACAGCTAGTGCAGTGAACTCATCAAAAAAACATCGCTGGAAATCAGAGCAGATTATATTCTCAGAAAGCAGGGAAAACTAACACTGGCAGAACAGACTTTTCTCATGCGGCAGAGAGAGGGTGTAGCGAGGTGGCTCTCTAAGCCTGGTCTGATTGAGCTGAGTAGAGGCGCAAGAGTGGAACTGTAGGCCGGGAGCCTTCCTCATATAGAGGGAGGTGTAGAGTCTCTTTTTGTTAGTTTTCCAAAGACTGTGTGCCCACTTGGAGACGAGCAAACAAGATCTGCAAGCAGCTCCCCCACTGCCTGCTTTGGCTCTCAGGAGGCCCCTCTGCCAGGAATTCCCACCAGTCAAAGCCTGGGAACAATTACAGACCGGTTGCCTTCCAGGAGCATTCACATGTTTTATGGGCCAGCTTTCTGCTCCTTTCAGCAGAATTAATGCGTGATTGCTCTGACTGTCCACAAATGTAACTTAAAACTCCATCTCATTTCAACTTTATGGTGATGTTATAAAAGCCTCCCAGAGGAAGGGAGCACTCTTTGTCTCTGGAAGTTCATTCAAGGGAACAGCTAGGAAAACTCTTTAATCTGGAAACATATAAGAAAGAAACGATCAGGTTGAAAAGTCATGCATACATATCTTCACTTTGGGGGTTCACCTATAATTCACTGGTAACTTGCCTGGAGAGAAATCCAGAGCCACCAATGGGCAGGGAAAGGAAATGTGACAGGGACAGGAAGAAATCTGAAGAGGGTCAAAGCACACTCAGGAGAGGTTTCACACCCTGCCAAGAAAAACTGCCCCTATGGCAATGGGGTGGGGAAGCTCTGAAATTGTAGAGGAAAATCAAGCACTTACCCTTTCCTGGTGTGAGTTTGGATCTCTCCTCCCTAATGCTCCCTGAAAGAGCGAGGGAGACAAATATATTAAGAAAAAGGAGGAGATCATCACATTTCTTTACCTGTGGAAACCAGGCCTATTTTAAAGCAGATCAGAAAAATCAGGTTCAAAATAAGCTTGTCCCAAACCTTAGGGTTCCACGTCCCCCTCCTGCTGTGTTTGGGCAGCAGCGACCTGCCCTGCTTTTTCTGAAGGCTGAATGAGGTTTCGTTCATTCACACATTCACTCGATAATACTTTGTTGAATGCTCCCTATCTTGGGGCAACTCTTCTAGGTGCTGAAGACATAACTGAAAAACAGACAAAAACGGACCAAGTTAATGGTGTGTAAAGTGTGATTTGAATATAGGAGTCAGGAACGCTCAGAGCTTTTTGTCTGTGTCATATGGGGCGGTTCTGAAAGCTACTTACAGACAAGCTCTTTGGAATAGGGGCTTCCTTACCCTTTCCAGCTCTCTAATGAACTCGCTTCTTTCGTCGCTGTTGATACCCAACTGCGCCATTCCAGTTAAATGAACTAAGAATATACGGAAATATCCATTTGACCAGGGGGTGAGGCGCGGTTTTTTCCTCCCAATCCCCCTCTCCCTCCAATAAACCTCCTGGCGCCCCGTGCCCGGAACAGCTCACCACACCGCAGCCCCCCTCCCTCCCACTCTTCAGAAGGAGGCCGACCCGGCGGACCGGGAAGGGACAGCGGCCCCAGCTGGGAGCGGCCTGCAGCCAGGGGACAGCCCCCGGGCCTTCGCGGCCCCACCTCCCACAGGTCCCCGCCGTGTCGGGCGCAGGCCGCTGCGGGGCGCTGCGGCCCCAGTTTAGGAACCGCGGGTGGGGCGGGGCCAGGGCCGTGCGGGCTGCGGGCGCGGCGAGCGCGGCCACAGGTAACCTGCGGGAGCCGGGAGCGCAGCCTGGCGAGCGCGCGGCTGGAGGCGCGGCGCGGGGCGGCGCCGAGGCCCAGGGGCCGCCGGAGCCTGCGGGAATTCGTCCCCGTCGTCTCCCCTCGCCCCCCACCCTGTCACCGGCAGCGGTCCCTGCGGCGCGGACGTCCGGCGCGCGCGAGAAAGGTACGGTGCGACCTCGCTGGGTCCCTTCGAGACCCCTCTTCATCCGAGGGCCAACGTCCCCCACTCCCGGGGGACCTCCCGGCCGGGGAGGATGGTGTCGGAGGTGGGGGCGCTGTTCCCTAGGCGCCCCCCGGTCGCCGTCTGCTTGGGGGAGGAGAGCCAGAGGAGCGCGTTGCCCCCTCTCCTGCGGCCTCCGGAAAGCCGGGACCGGAGGGGGTCTTCCTGGGGCACCTCTCTTACTGCTTTGCTTCACTTGCCTCCCTGGAGTATAGAACTTTGGGTGGGGGTGGCAACTTTGTCGTCTTGGCTTGTCCCCCTCCTCTTTCTCCAGTGAGCTCAGAGTTTGAAGAAAGTGGTGGTAGGGGGGCGGGGGTCCCCAGGTATTTCTCCCGGATTCGGTGGCTGGTGGTCTGCGGGAGTAAAAGAGGGTCGTCTTTGGTCGCCTTGCGCTCCCCGCCGTCCCCAGGCCTGCGGGCCGGCCTCAGAGTGACCGGGTTCGGCTCGAGCGCGCAGGCAGCCTGCCCCCTTCCGCTTACCCCTTCGAGGACTGCAAAGAGGCGCAGACCCGGGAGGGTGGGGGCTGGACTCCTGCCCCGGAGAGATCCGCTCTGGTTGGAATTAAGCTCTGTGAAGAGTTAGCAAGTGGCATCTCCTAGGGCCGGGGCAGAGAAAGCGAGGCACGTTGGTTTGAGTTCAGACATCAGGTTACCAGCACTTGTCTTGGGGATTTAAGTGTGGTGCTTCCGGTAGATTTGGGGAGCGTGAGGGGAAGTGTGGAGCATTATTTGTGACAGGAGAGGGGCTTGAGTTTCATAAAGCTGGTCAAGAATGTTTTCGCTGCAGCACAGTGAGATGGTTCAGTGGGGGAGATCTGCTTCGGGGTTATGAGATTGTGGCTTGATTCCACCACTTGTTAGGTGTGTGACTTTGGAAACCCCATTTCTTTATTCTTTCCTTCCTTCCTCCCTCCCTTCCTCCCTTCCTTCTTCCGTTCCTTCTGCTAGTCACGCGAATCAATGGCAGTGAAGAAGGAACAAAGAAATCTGTAACTGGCTGTGATCAATTAATGGTAAACACCACGGCACTTGGACCCACCTGGAAAACCCATTTCATTAAACTTAATTTTTAAAACTGTAAACTGGGTGTATTATATATAATTCAGTAGTATTGTGGGAATTAAATGAAATGGTGCAAGTAAAATGCTTGGCATGATGCTCTTGAATGCTAGGCATTTTCATGAACCTGTTGGATGACGATAGTCATTCATGTTTAGGTCATGTCTGTTAGGCCAGTGTAGGTGGAAAGAACTTGGCAATGAAGACAAACACACCTGGGTCCACAGGGTGCACAAGTGCACTCATTGTCTTTGAGAAGCTATTTCCCATCCCTAGAAGAGCAATAGCAACCTGTTGTTCTTGCATGTAGGAAGTGCAACCATACATGTTTAACTTCCTTCTGCCATTCCTAGCAGGTGCTTAGCATATGGCAAATGATTTTTTTTTTTTAAATTAGGGATATAAATTAAAATTGGAAGAGTTTTCTGCCCTTTTGGTCATAAGTGGGGAGGGGAGAGTTGGAAAGGGTGAAGAAGAATAAGACACTGTAAAACAACTAGCTGCACATTATTGGAAGGTATGAACCAAGGGTGATAAAGAAATGCTCTTTTGATGGGGCGTCTGGCTGACTCAGTCACTGGAGCATGTGACTCTTGATCTCAGGGTTGTGAGTTCAAGCCCATGTTGGGTGTAGAGTTTACTTAAAAAATACATATATATATATATAGGCACTTGGCTGGCTCAGTTGGAAGAGCCTGCAACTCTTGATCTCAGGGTTGTGAGTTGGAACCCTACATTGGGTAGAGATTACTTAGATAAAAACATCATATATATATACACACATATATATACACATATATATACATATATACACACATATATAAAGAGATAAATATATATGTATATGTGTGTGTATATTTATATGTACACAAAGAGAAATGTTCATTTGTTAACTCCATGTTTTTCAGTGATTGTACCAAAAATTAACCTTAACTTCCCATTTAAAACTGTCAGCCTCTTCAGAGCCCTCTGGCTAAGCATTTACTCCCAAGTAAAGGCTGATGGCTAGTGATTCAGCTCAGCTTAGAAACAATGCATCCTTTCAACTCCGAGGCCCTACCACATAGAAATTCTGGTGTCCCTATCCCTACTATGAAATATACCTGCACAAAGTGTCAAACTACACTTTCAATGTAAAGAATAAGAATAGAACCCACACACCCAAGTACCCATCACCCAGCCGAAGAACTAGAGCATCCCCAGGACCTTGGAGTCCCCCAGTAACTCTCCCCGTGGCATTCCAGCCCTCCTTCCTGCATGGAACCATTGGTTCCATTTGTGTTAATTTTTTTTCCTTGCTTTTCACGCATCATATGCTACATAAAAAGCTCTGTGGAAGGGAAGTTTCCAAACAAGCATTTCCACAATAACCTGGAGCATTCTTATTGAACTTAAAAGTAGGATATTGAGAGTAGGATGCAAACCACAAAAAAGCTGACAGTCTCAAAGTACTGGGGTGAGGCAGTCTGTCTTTCAAGGTTTTCCACAGGTTTCCTTGGCACACGCTCTGCGGGTGTGTTCTGTCTGTACTGGGGAGGCCCAGTCTCTTCCAACATAGCTTGGAGGCTATAATTTTTAAAAGCTTTGCTTGAGTCCCTAAGAATGAGAAAAACAGTAATTTGTGTGCATGTGTTTCAGAAGTTTTTTTTTTATACAAATTATCCAGGGGAACATTGTGTGGGATTTGAAGGATCAAGCCGACAGAGAGCAAACTTTAAAAATGGTTTTAACCCAAGTTCTTCTTTTCCTGGTTGTTATATTTGTGTTTTGGACTTTAAGTTACTTTTTTGCAGGGTCACCCAGCTCTCCTTGGAGAATCTTGCACAACTCCATCACTTCTTGATTAAGACAAAAGATTCCTAAATTTGGTTCATGGCTCCCTTAGTATCTAGTAATTTTTTCACAGCGCCCGTAGTTTTTAGTAGCTCTTCATAGTTAGGTTCAAACAACTTATTAAATATTAATGTCCTAACAACATAGGAGCTATTTTTAAAAAAATAATGTACATAAACTGAGAGAAAAAATATTGTTATATCATTCTTAAATACTGGATATTATTTAAATACAGGATGTGTGTACCTGTACTAATTCCTAAATCTTGGGATTAGATTGGATACCAGCACTCTCATTTCCTGTTCCACATTAATTTTTCTGTAGCCCTTCCTTTTTATCACAGCATCCACGAAAACCCAGGTTTTGCAAAGATGTGTATGATGTCATTGATAGGAGTGTAATGTGATCTAACATTGAAACAATTCTGGTTGTAGGTTCAGCATTTTCCAACATGCTGAATACACTGTGTTTGCCTCAAAACTTTGAAATACCCTAAGTTGCCCTTGTGAATTTGCTACAGTATCCAGAGTGCCTTGGTGCTCAGTTTGGGCATTGTTGGTCTAAGGTAAAATCCTCTTCTGGGGAGAGAGCTGTTAATAAAGAAGGGGTCTGTCTGCCTGAAGTAGCCCCAGGTTAAGCTACTGTGTGGAGTGGGCTAAACCTTGGTTTCTCCTCTACATAAAATGGAATGGCTCAAGCCTGCCTCAGAGGGTCATTAAGAGGATTAAACTAGATAATGTACATAAAAGCATCTCTAAAAGGCCTGGAATATAACAGTCTCAAGAAACGATAGCTCTTTTATGATTGCTAAATAGTATGAAATAGTCCAGTAATAGGTAAATATATCATAGTCCCCATTTAAGAAGAGCCAGTGCAAAAAAAAAAAAAAAAAGTCAAGACTTAAAATCTCAATTTTAGCAAATAAATTATGAAGTAGTTGGTTCATAATATAAAATGATTTATCATTTTTCAAATAGCAAACTCTGGTGTGCCATTGGGGTACATGGTGACCTTGCAGACCCATCTCTGGAATGTTCATTTTCATTTCAGGAGGGAAGTACTTTGTCTTTTGTCTTGGGAAGTTTGTTTGTAGGGGCCCAGGGCAGGCTGCCCCAAAATGTGCCTCTTCAGCATAAAGATTATTTCGAGTTAAGAGTAATAGAAAGCCAGCAGATGCAGCAAGATGCTCTGCTTCCCCATAACTGCCAAAATTTACATTGGAAAGGAGCGACTGCAACAGGAAGAGATGAACAGAGACCCCCTTTAGGAACTCATCTGCATAATAGAACGTCTTGTTTTTCCAGGCATCTCCTTTCATCTTCTGGCTAATGAATTTTTTTCCCTTCTTGGCCTCAGGTCCCTACCTTTTTACTTAGCTCATGTACGCTTCAAATTGCCTCATTGTCTTTGGAATCTCTTGTCTGTGTGGATTCCCCCTAAATATGCCTATTAAATTTGGTTTTCTCCTGTTAACCTGTCTTTTGTCAATTTGATTCTAAGTCCAGCTAGAAGGACCACAGGGCAGAGGAAGGTCTTCCTCCCCGACTGGTGACAAACCTGCAAATGTTTCAAGTAGGGTTTAATTTTTACATCTGCTTACAGAATAGAGAGGCAGACAATATTTTCAGAAGAAATAGTTTTATTAAACTTATTAGCATCACATGATAATTCCTGTCAATAAGAGGTACTTGCTGATCCTCCAAGGAAGGGCTGACTAATAAAGATGTCAAACATCGCTGTCATGGTGTCTTAGGAAACAGAGACCCTTTACTCCCTTGTCCTGGTCATTTTCCAGTCCCCTTGCCTAAGATAGAAGCTGGTGATACTTTGATAATTTGTGAGAATACATTCAATAGTGAGATTTCTAGTGTAGTTTTTTTGTTTTTTTGTTTAATTGTTGCTTGCTTCGGTCATTTATCGTTGAGGAACCGTAGATGTTGATGCTTCCAAGTTGACATAAATACTACTGGATACAATTTTTATTTGTTTTGATTCTTTTTTTTTTTTTTTTAAGTAGGTTCCACGCCCAATGTGGAGCTTGAACTCAGGACCCTGAGATCGAGTTGCATGCTCTACCAACTGAGCCAGCCAGGTGCCCCTAGTTCCTAATGTTCAGGGTTTTTCATTTTTTTGTAAAATTTGGGGATGTATGTGTGTGGGAGAAACTATATTTTGATTCTTCTTAACTAATTGTTCTCTTTTTTCCATTTGATGCCTGATGTGGGAAACAAAGGCAAAAAAAAAAAAAAATTAAATTTCCTTACTACTTACAGCCCATTGACAAGTCCTTGAAACAGGCAGAGTGAGTTCCACTGGGAGCTCAGCTACCTGGATGTTGACACTTTGCCAAGGGCAAAAGGCAATCTTAGCCCCACGCCCCAGGGATCCTGTGAGTCTATTTTAAACATATCGAAATTCCTTTGAAAGCTCCTTTTGTTCTTACACCCCCCCCCCCCCTCCCCCCCATACACATCTGAAGGTTCTCAGGACTGAGGGTTTACTAAACAATAATAAATGACCTTCCTAACAATAGTTGGCCCCTTCAGGGTCCTAGAAACCTTATTTCCAAAATACCTAGGAGGGTTGTTCTGTCCCTACCCCCTCCCAACTTGAAAGTATGTAATAGCCACCCCTAACAACCCCATTGCAGGTCTTTCTGCCCATGGGTTCAAGTCCCTGTGCTTTAATAAAATCACTTTTTTTTTGCACCAAAGATGTCTCAAGGATTCTTTCTTGGCTGTTGTCCCCAGACCCCAACAAAACTCTAAAACCCATGTCAGTGCCCATATAATAAATAGCATCATTTTCATTTAACATAGAATTTCTCTTTGAAAAAAATAAATAAGGGGTGCCTGGGTGGCTCAGTTGGTTAAGCGTCTGATTCTTGATTTCGGCTCCAGTCCTGAGATTGAGCCCCACATAGGGCTCCATGCTCCGTGGGGAGCCTGCTTCTCCCTCTATCTGCTGTTCCCCCTGCTTGTGCTCTCTCTCAAATAAAGAAATAAAGTCTTAAAAAAGAAAAAAAAAGACTGTATGTATTCACATTCTACAATATAAACCAAGAGTGCCATTTTCTTCTAAAACTTGCTTCCAAGGTCAAAGATTCATATTCTTATTTCGGTGAGTTAGAATTTTCAGTTTCTTTTTTTCCTGCATTTTATTCTAATTCTAGGAAAGTCCCATGGGAATCTGATATACAAGGAAATTTCTTCTAGATGGTGAGTTTTAGTATTGGGGTCCCCCCCCCTGCATCTTTATGGGAACTGTAGAGACTCCTTGCAATGAGCATGTATTGTGTTTACAATCAGAAAAAATAGGGGCACCTGGGTGGCTCAGTCATGTTAAGCGTCAGACTCTTGATCTCAGCTCAGGTCTTGATCTCAGAGTCATGAGTTCAAGGCCCTTGTTGGGCTCCATGCTGTGCATGGAGCCTGCTTAAAAAAACAAAATAAATAAATCAGGTAAAAAGCTTTAAAAATTATGGGGTGCCTGGATGGCTCAGTCAGTTAAGTGTCTGCCTTCAGCTCAGGTCATGGTCTCGGGGTCCTGGGATTGAAACCTGCTTTGGGCTCCCTGCTCAGCGGGGAGTGTCCTTCCACCTCTCCCTCTGCCACCCCCTCCTACTTATGTGCACACTTTCTCTCTCAAATAAATAAATAAAATCTTTTAAAAATTATATGTATTTAATGAGAGGTGAAAATGTGATGACATGGATGGACCTATTTTATCATGCTTATATGATAGTGATTATTATTTTTTTTTAATGTAAGCTCTATGTCCAAGGTGGGGTTTGAACTCACAACCTCAAGATCAAGAGTCACATGCTCTACTGACTGAGCCAGCCAGCTCCTCCCCCCATAATAGTGATTGGAATTTATTATTAAGGATAAAAAATAAACCAAACCATGAACAATCAACTTGGAAATTTTCAGTTCAGGTTTTTCACAAAACAAAGTTATTATTTCTTTTTCTCTGGCAGGGATAATATGTCTCATGCCAGTTTTAAAACTTATTTTTAAGCTAGAAAATGCCAAGCCAACTCTAAGTCCCAGCCTGAAATTCTGAATTCAACCCAACTAGGTAGAATGCTGAGATACATTGTATTTTATGTTTTAGTTACATTTTAGTTATATTTTATATTACACCAGTTGTAAGTATTGTAGAGTAGATTTCTCCAGTGGGTATTTGTGGATGCATTTGAATATCCTAGATATATTCTGTACGGAGAGCCACCAATGGTTAAGAGCCATAGGCTTCACAGTTGATCTTACTGGGTTCGATGCCTGGCTTGCCACCTGTTGGTTGTAAAAATTTTCACAACTTACTTAGCCTTTTTATGCCTCAGTTTCTTTAACTACAAAATGAGGATTTGAAATAGTTTTGAACCTGTATTGTGGTGGTGCTCACATAAATCTATATGTATGATAAAACTCATGGAACTACACACACACACACACACACACACACACACACACACACAGTGAGTGCATAGAAAAAGTGAAATTCAAGTAGGTCTATAGTTTAGTTAATATAATTATACCAATCCAATTCCTTGTTTTGATAACTGTACTGTAGTTATGTAAGATCATCATTGGTAGATGGGGTACACAGGAACTCTGTAATTTTTTTTACTGTGATAAAATATACATAATATAAAATTTACCATTTTAATAATTTTTAAAGTAAGCTCTAACCCTAATATGGGGCTTGAACTCATGACCCCAAGATCAAGAGTCATAGGCTTTATTAACTGAGCCAGCCAGGCACCCCATCCATTTTAATAATTTTTAAGTGTGCTATTTGGTGACATTAATTACATTCACAATGTTGTACAATCACCACCCGTATTAATCTCCAGAACTTTTTCATCATCCCAAACTGAAACTCTGTATACATTAAACAATAATTCTTCATTCTCCCTCTTCCTGCCAGGCCCCAGGCCCTGGCAACCTCTGTTTACTTTCTCTGTCTATGAATTTCACTATTCTAGATACCTCATGTAGGTATAATCATACAGTATTTGTCCTTTTTTGATTGGTTTATTTCACTTAGTATCTTTGAGGTTCATGTATTATTTTTGCAACTTTTATATAAGGCCAATATTATATCAAAATAAAGTTTAAAAATAAAAAAAAATCTCATTGATGGAATCCCAGCTCTGGACTGTACCAAGCACAAAGGTTAGGGACAGTGCAGGATGGCAAGAAAACCTTAGGAGTGACATTACCTTTCTTTCCCGTCTCCTCCAGTCCCTAGTCAGAGGGGAAAAGATGCAAGAAGCAACAATGTTCTCTCTTGTATAGGGAAGTGTCTGCATTATTTACTAGTGAGTTCTTATACCTACCTGAGGGGCAGCTATTAAATCTCCCACTAAAATAGGAATTCTTAACCTGGAGTTCGTCCATGGGCTACAAATGCCTTGAGCTCCCTGAATTTATGTATAAATATTTAAATGAATGTTCATGTGTATATTTGAGAAGACAAAAGTTCCATAGCTTTCGTCAGATTCTCGAAAGGTTCCCTAACCCCAAAATGGTTAATAAGCAATACAAGAAAATGTTGTTTACAGAGATATAGCCAATCCATAATAGGCTCTTTCACTTGGGTGTCTTAGTCCCTTTTAGTTCTCTGGCATATCTTTCCCCCAGAAGGTTTCTTTCTGCTCAAACCTGGGATAAGCCTGAACAGTTCTTTACGTTTAGAGCCTCTGGCCGTTCACCTGTGTCCTATAAACTCCAGGACCCATTCTTCAAGGGCTAGAGGAGCCCCAGGGTGAACTATTTTGGAGTCCCCGGTAGGGGACATGTGGAGCTAAAATCTTGTGCAGGACTCAGCCTCACAAATGGCGTATCTCTCCCCACCTTCCTTAGGCTCTCGAAAGTAGAAAGGAAAACCTCATGAAATAGTACCAAATGATGGAAATTCAGTAAATTCTGCCTTGGGGAATGTAAATTTAGTTTTAAGATTGTCTTCTGGTTTAGATTTTATGTTTTAAATGTATTATAAATGTACCATACAGTGCCTGCTACCTTGCGTAGTACCCAGTGATTTAGGTAGCTGCTGCATCGACAGGTTGTTATAAGAGATGTTGAATGGTAGAATTTATTCAGACTGGTTTGTAGCACCTATGGATGGATTGCATAAATGGCAAAAATTATAATTTGCAAGTTTTTCTTATACATACGACTCTTCGATATTTGAATTTATCTCAGAAATGCTTCAATAACTCATGTTTATTGACTCTTTGATCCAACTCAAATATATTCTGTTAAGGTGGGCTAAGTGCTCTAGTAACTATCTCCAAACGTCAGTGGCTTGATCCAGGAAAAGTTTATGTCTAGCTCATACAAAGTCCAAGTCTGTTATCCTAGTTGGGCAGTTCTCCTGGTTAGCCCTCCTTCATGGGACTCAGGGATAAAGGCTCCTTCCATCTTGTGACGGCACCATCTTCAACATGTGGTCTCCAATGTCACTGTAAGGGAGAAGACAGTATGGAAAGGTGTACTGGATTAACTACCTCCACCAGCAAGTAAAACACATCACTTCTGCTCACATCCTATTGGCCAGAACGAGTCCCGTAGCCCCACCTAGATTTAGGGAAGCTGGGAAATGTGTTCCCTGGCTGGCAGTTGTTTCTGAGCAGTAATTGTTTATTTCGAAAGGGGAGTGGAACTCTTTGGTGGATAAGTAGCCATCTTTTCTCCAAATATGCTAGTTTTACCGGTCAGTTCAGTGTAACTACCTTCATGTAATTTATCTCTCACTTTCCAAACATCTGTATATATGGAGCATGTCTTTATAGTGTAAGGTGTAGATGAGACCTCCATACAGGAAGCAGTTGTATAATAATTGCCATGTAAAGAAATAAAAATGAGAATAAGCCATTCAGATTCATATATTTATTAGGGAACAAAACATATTTGATTTACTCGAGTCATCCAACCATGTAGAGAACTGTACATTTGAGAAAGATGGAACAGAGGGAGATTAGCAGAGAACAAGAATATGCACGTTTTATTGGCTTCATGAATGTTATCGTAACAGTTTAAAACTACTTCAAGCTGCTGGCAATGAAGTGTGAAACTCTTTTCCTTTTCAAAAAAAAAAAAAGCAGTCTTTGCCATGGAATGTATTACACAATCACAAATGTATGTGTCACTTTTACTTATTTGCTACCAAGGGAAACCAAAGTTGTAAGATTTGGACCTGTTTGTCTTATTTGCTTGAAGTAAATTTTTGCCTAGGTGGGGCACCATTTGGCTATGTCCAGCATCTAACAGATGCAAATGGAACATATTGAGGGATTAAATATAAGACCATACAAAAAATCCCAGTACCCAGTTGGAGTCATGGAGAAAATGGTCCCCAACTTTAGTGGTGTACACTAACTATAGTAATGCTTCACTTACCCATCACTAGTTCAGATTGGACTGTTCTACCCAAGGAAACTGCCCAAATTAATATCTACCATCTTTTAAGTTCTAGTTTTTAAATTTTTATTTTATTTTTAAAAAGATTTTATTTATTTGACAGAGAGAGAGAGCACAAGCAGGGCAGAGGGAGAGGGAAGCGGAGGGAGAGGGAGAAGCAGACTCCCCTCTGAGCAAGGAGCCCAATGTGGGGCTCAATTCTAGGATTCTGGGATTCTGATCTGAGCCAAGGCAGACGCCCAACCCACTGAGCCACCCAGGTGCCCCAGTTCTAGTTTTTCAAAAAGTTACATTTCATGGTGCCCACGTTAGAATTAAAGGTGCACCAAACCAAAGGTCAGCAGATTATAGCCGTGGACCAAATGTAGCCCAGTGCCTCATTTTGAGAAGTTTTAGGAGAACTTTAGAAGAACTTTGAGTCAAACTCAAAACTCATTTATATACTATCCATGGTCGCTCTCACACCACACTGGCAGAGTTGACTAGTTATCACAGAGACCATATGGTACACAACACCTAATACATTTACTGTCTATTCCTTTACAGAAATTTGCTAACCCCCTCACTAGATTTACAATTAGTATAACTTGCTTTGAGAGTAATTCTCCTATTTAGAAATTACTTAATCTCTCTGGCCCATAGTTTTCTCACCATCAGAGAGAGTGAAGATGGTTAAGCCCTATCCAATGAAGCAGTTAAAGTAGATTTTAAATTAAATGACCTCAGACAAGTCACTGAATTTATCTTCTAGGTAGCTGTCTGCCTACCCATCTTCCAGATAGCTGTCATGCTGAGAATCAGCTGGGAAATCTATTACAGTTCAGAGATTACCACCCTGACTCCTTTAGATGCTGATTCAGGAGGACTGGGGAGGTGCACATTTCACAAGCACCCCAGATTCTGATGCGGGTGGCCTGGACTTGACGGAACTCAGGCCCTTGTGGCAACTTGTCTTTTGGTCGCTAGAAATAGTTTCTCCGGCAGCTCTAGCTAGATGAGCTTCCTGTCTCACCCAGAATTGAAGCCTCCCCTACTTGATCGGAGAGCTTGCAACCAAAAGGAGAATGCCCAGCGGGTGTTAATCATCGGCATTCTGAACACGTGCTGAGAGACCCCGTCAGTGGGCTTGTCCTATAAATCAAATCATTCCCTGCCTGACCTCACCTATACAGCCATCTGCAGCTTTGCTTCCAAAGAGAAATAATGATAGGAAAGTTGGCACCGGGGCTTTAGTGAATGTGACTGGTGTACGCTGGAGCTCAGTATTCAGTATGCCTCTTGATGCTAAGAGAAGAAATGAACACTAAGATTAGCATGGTGGCCCTGGGTTAGCTGTCTCCTTTTAAAATCAAGGTAAAAGCTAATAGCAGAAGGAGTTACTATGAGAGGAAGAACCTAAGTCCGGTGCTTTAGAAGCGCTTTAAGAACGGATGCTTATTTAATTGTTTGTAATTTCCTTAATCTCCAGAATGTATTATCCTGGGTTAGGGAATACCTAATGAATGGCTTGCTCACTGAAGCCTTTGTTTCCCTCCATTTGTTATTCAAAAACTTAGTAAAGAGCTGCAGAACCAGTCGTGAATAACAGCAAAATCCCCTGGCCCCTGTTGGGTTTTTATGCAATACAGAAGAAAGTAGGACCCCACCAAAAGATCTCAGAATCAAAAAACAAAAAATAAAAACTTGGGGGAAGAGTCAAAGAACCTCACACCTTCAGTACTTCTTCATATGAGGGGAGCTAGGCTGCTGCGGTTCAGGACCACTGCTTTAAAACTAAGAACCAGGTGCCTTGAACCATGTTTTCGTTTTTGCTACCCTGCTGAAATAAAATATGGATGTTTGATTGGCTGTAAGCCAGGGTATTTTGTACTTTGAAATGTAAGGAAAGTGAACACTTTCTCATCCAATGAAGGATTTCCAGCTAATTAGATATCTTCTTGCTGGGAGACAGCTAGGGAAATTGATTTCAAAGACGTGCTAATAGGGATTTAAAAAATCCTATGTAAGATTACTAAAGGATTCCTTTTAATAACGAGTTCCCTTAGACCAAGGATGTTTAACATATGATTAGAATTACTAAAATTCCAAGTATACCCTCTATGCAGGAGCCCATCCTTGCCAGGAGGTAAGAACACCGCCGAGGAACACATTCTTGAAAGGTTGCAAACTAAACAGCCATCTTTTATTGTTACTACCTAATGGCTCTAGATTCTTCCTTCCCCCCGTCCAAAAAATGTACAGGTTAATTTACCTCTAGATACCAGAGTTTCTTTCTTTTCGATTACTAAAACCATAACGTAAAGGCCATTTTGAAGAAAATAAAGCTTATATCTTTATTTTTTAAAAATGAATTTTACCCCCAACATGAGGCTGAGATCAAGAGTCAGTGCTCTACCAACTGAGCCAGCCAGGCGCCTCAGAAAATAGAGCTTATATCTTTAAAAACTAATTATTGTTTTGATGTATTAGGTAGTAATTGTCTTAATGCTCAGTGTATTTCCTTGTTTTCTTTTTAAATCCCAAATTCACGAATTTATATTCTTGCCTTGGTATTTAAGGACTCAAAAACACAAATGCCGTGCTTGTAATTGACTGGTTGTTTTAAAAGTGACCATGTTTTTTGTGTGTCTAAATGTAGAACGTAAACTATTGTGTCAGGTTTTGCCCCAGGACTTAGGTGCAGTCTCTTACTATGTCTCTCCAGCCTTTGGAATTCCCTTACTGTCAGGGACATGAACTTTGAGTGTAAAAGAATAAATCTTAAAGAATTTTAGTATTTGCTCTGAATTTACTAGTCAATTAAATTGGTTGGAAGTTAACACCTCAGTTATAGCAGGTGTTCTTTTCTTATGTTAGCATGGCATCATCATTGTTATTATTTTATTATTACTTAGTATTTTTTAATTTTAAAAAGATTTTATTTATTTATTTGAGAGAGAGAGAGTGTGCACACGTGTGCATACTGATAGGGGGCACAGAGAGGGAGGCGGAGGGAGAGAATCTCAAGCAGACTCTGTGCTGAGTGTGGAGCCCGCTCCAGGACTCGATCCCATGTTGTAGAAGTCATGACCTTTGCTGAAATCATGACCTGAGCTGAAGCCAAGGGCCTCACACTCAACCGACTGAGCCACCCAGGTGCCCCTTAAGATTTTATTTTTAAGTAATCTCTACACCCACCATGGGTCAAATTGACAACCCTGAGATCAAGAGTTGCATGCTCAACTGACTGAGCCAGCCAGGCTCCCCTTACATTTTTTAATTGAAGTATAGTTGACATATTTTAGTTTCAGGTATACAACATAGTGATTTGAGAATTCTGTACATTGCAGAAGGCTCACCATGGCAGGTATAGTTACCATCTGTCACCACACAAAGTTCTTATAATATTATTGACTATATTCCCCATGCTTTACTTTTCATCCTGTGACTTACTTATTTTATGGCTGGAAGCTTGTACCTCTTAACCTGCTTCACCCATTTTGCCCCCCCCCCCAGTTTATTCTTGTGTATGAGCCTGTTTCTGTTTTTTGTTTGTTTGTTCTAAGGTGTACTTCCTGTTAGTATTAATGAAAGCTGTGTGTAAAGTAAAGGGGAAACACATTCCTCACATCAGTAAGCAATAGAAGCCATGTAATAATACCTGATGGATTCTGTATGAAAAAAGCAGTATCAGAGGCTACTAGGGTATTTAAGTGAGGGGGAGAATGTTACATTACAGTACTAAATGTAGAAGGAAAGACCACGTATTGATTGTAACCTAACCAGGTATCATAAATCCACAGCAGCATTGCCTCGGACCCACAGGGTAGGATAAACAGCAGTCATTAAGTTTGAGTGTATCGTCGCCCTAAGATAAGGACGCAGACTGTTTTAACGATTCTCAGCCAAGCCTACTCTCTCCACCTGCAAAATAATTTAAGAAACAAGTTTTAAGGTCAGAGACTCTTTTGGCCTCCTTATTTACTTGTCTTTTTCTTTCTGATGAGCATTAGGTAATGTATCTTAAAACCCTAGGCCTCCACATTCAAAGCTGGCTGAATTACCTCTCTTGGAAGTGGACAATAAAGATGCCCTTTAGGGGACGCCTGTTTCACGGGAGACTGGCGGGCTTGAAAGAGAGGAGCGCGCACCTGGCTGCCAGGAAGGCCTGGGCTCTGGTTTCGGGTCTGACAGCAGCCTTTGTGCCTCTGCCAAGTCACCTTCCTGCTTCTGTGGCTTTTCTTTCCTTTTCTCTCAGAAAGGTGACCATGGGCCTGATGTTTCAGATGGGTCCTCATTGACTAGTCCCCTGCTGCCATGGATTTAAGTCACAGAAACATTTTTTTAGCTTAACAAATTGTGATAGGGCATATACCCCGAGGTAAGGATAAGACACTGTGGTCAGGAAACAGAACTCTGCCAGTCACCCCAGAGCCCTTCCTTGTGTCAGATCTCAACCATGACCCCATCCCTCCCTCCCTCCAAAGCGACTCTTGCATGGCATGGCATGGTGCTGTGGGTCCGCAAAGATAATAGTGCATGCTGAAGCCCTCGGAGGCTCTCTTAATAATCAGTGAGGGAAATTGCAGTTTTTCTGGGACCTTTAGACATTTGGCTTCAACATTGAAAATTCTCTGTCTGTTATAATTGTATAGAGAAATGAAAAAGAAAACAATAAAATTTAGTACACTGTAATTTAAAACATTAGCAACATTGAGAATTAAGCTTTTATTGCTTTATAAAAACTTACCAAGAGTAGTTTGGTTTGCCTTCTTCCCATCCTATAACTTAGGATACAAGTACCTTTTCTGTGCCTTGATCTATTTTTTCATAGCCCTTTTGAAATTTGAATCAGTTTCTGACATTTTATCCTTCGTGCTTTTAATGTTGTGAAGTATTCCCAAGAATTCCTTTATTTTTTTTAAATTAAAAAAAATTTTCTTAAGTAAGCTGTATGTCCAAGGTGGGGCTCAGACTCACAACCCTGAGATCAAGAGTCACATACATTATCCCCTGAGGCAGCCAGACACCCCTCCAAGAGTTCCTTTAACGTGAAGTTTTTTAAAATAATTATTTTTTAAATAATTAATTAAATTTTTAAGTAATCTTTACACCCAACGTGGGGTTGAACTCACAACCCCAAGATCAAGAGTCCTATGCTCTACCATCTGAGCCAGCCAGGTGCCCCTAATGAGAAGTTTTTGCCAACATCGTTCTTTGTCCTTTCACCTCAATCACTTTGCTCATTATGTCAATGAGTTGCCTTCATTAGGTTGCTTTGGCTGCACATCTAGTCTTCAAGTGGTAGCCATGGTTGGCTATCTCTTCTATAACTCCATTGTATTTCCATTCAGAGTTCACACCAATGTTACCACTTTTCATTTCTTTGGTGTACTTTCTTCTTTGTTGGCCAATTACCGCTCTCAGTTATTCATTTCGGTAAGACATTTTGTGGGTTTATCAGTGGGAGACTAGCAGACGATACCAATACACGGTTTGCTTTCTGTGTATGAACTGAGTAACACGTGAGGAGCCACTGATCACTGACACTTTGGAGGATGGGACGTGATTCGTCACTGACCATGGTGCACATTTTGTTAATCACATAGTGACTTGGAGACTGAAGAGTGTTTCTCAAGCTTGTACTTTGTGTGGTTTCTGAGTTAATACACCGTGGTGAGATTTGAACCGTATTGTTGGAGAATTGTGTAATTTAACTAAACTCTAGGAACTGAAATGGTGCATACTAGAACCATGTAAAGTGAAGGCTGCCTATTATAGTAACCATTTCCTTTTATTTATTAATTTTTTTATATTTCGGTTACCCAAGTACGCATCTTTAGAAACTATAGTTTGATGTTCTTTAAGTTGTTTTTGGCATGTCTCCTCCCTCTCTGTCTCTCTCTTTTTGTAATCTGTGTGTTTCTCCTCTGTGTTAGTTTGCCATCAGTGCCATAACAAAGTACCACAGACTGGGTGGCTTAGACAACAGAAATTTATTCTCTCATAGTTCTGGAGACTGGAAGTTCCAGATCAAGATGTTAGCAGATTTGGTTTTTCTTGAGGCCTCTCTCCTTGGCTGGTGGATGGCTACCTTCTCACTGTACCTAAACATGGTCTTTCCTCTCTGTGTGTGCTGGTGTCTCTTTCTCCTATAACACACCAGTCCTATTGGATTAGGACTCACCTTATGGCCTCGTTTTAACTTAATTTCTCCTTTAAAGGCCCTGTCTCCAACTAGAGTCCCATTCCTAGTATTAGGAGTTAGAGTTTCAACATATGAATTTTGGGAGGACATAATTCAGCCTATAACACCTTCTATCTCTTTCTTTTCTTTACTACTTATCAAAATAGTTGGGCTGTTTGACCACTAGTCACATAAAATCTAAATTATAGTTACATAAACTTTTCATTAAAGAGTTGGGATCATTGATGAAGGAGACTATTGAAGATTAGGCCCATATTATTTTGGGTAAAATTATGTTCTAGTTGTAAGGCTGTGGAGCAAATCACCCCCAAACTTGGCAACTTAAAACAGCAATAATTATTTTTTATCTCCCAGTGTCCTTCAGTCACGAATTGGAGAGTGACCCAGCTGAGAGGTTCTGATTCTCATCTCTCAATATGATTATTGTCAAATGCTAGCTGGGGCTACACCCGTCTGAAAGCTTGACTGGGGCCAGAGGATCTGCCTCTAAGATGGCTCATTCACATGGTTGGCATGTTGGCGATGGCTGCTGGTGGGAGGCCTCAGTTCCCTTCTGCAGGGCTACTTGAATGTCCTAATGGAATGGAGCTGATTTCCCTTGAGTAATCCAAGAGGCCAGGACAGAAGCTGCAATGCATTGTCATTTTCACCATGTTCTATTGGTCACATAGATTCAGTCTTGATTCACTGGAGAAGAGAACTCCACAAGGGTGGGAATACTAGGAGATATGGATTACTGGGAGCCATGGTGGAGATTGGCTGCCATAAATGGAATGGGTAAAAAGTGTCTTACTTCTGGGAAACCTATTTGCAAGTCTCCACCTTCAAATGCTTGCTTGCCTTACAGAGATGTCATCAAAATTAAACATTACTAGAGGTGCCTGACTGGCTCAGTAAGTAGAGCATGCAGACTCTTTTTTTTTTTAAGATTTTATTTTATTTATTTGACACAGAGAGAGACAGCCAGCGAGAGAGGGAACACAAGCAGGGGGAGTGGGAGAGGAAGAAGCAGGCTCCCAGCAGAGGAGCCTGACGTGGGGCTCGATCCCAGAACATCGGGATCACACCCTGAGCCGATGGCAGACGCTTAACGACTGAGCCACCCAGGCGCCCCAAGCATGCAGACTCTTGATCTCAAGGTTGTGAGTTTAAGCCCCACATTGGATGTAGAACTTATTTAATAATAATAAAAAATTAAACATTACTGAGTGCTAGCTTTCTACTTAACACGCTTAATGAGTTAATGTTTTTAAAAGTTTTTAAGATAACTTTTTTTTTTTTTTAAGATTTTATTTGACAGAGAGAGACATCAAGAGAGGGAACACAAGCAAGGGGAGTGGGAGAAGAAGAAGCAGGCTCCCTGCTGAGCAGGGAGCCTGATGCAGGGTTGAATCCCAGGACCCTGGGATCATGACCTGAGTTGAAGGCAGATGCTTAAAGACTGAGCCACCCAGGCACCCCTAAGATAACTTTTTTTTTTTAAAGTAAGTTCTACAGCTAATGTGGGGCTTAAACTCATGCCCTGAGATCAAGAATCACATGCTCTACTAACTGGGCCAGCCAGGCGCCCTTCAAGATAATTTTGTATGTTCAATTTCTATGCGTAACTAAAAACATTATACTAATCCAAATACATACACTTATATATTAGTAGATTTCTCTTTAGCTTTATCATTCATCTGAGATACTAATCTTAAATTAAATGGTGAATTCTGAACTCAAAATGTGGCAGTAGGAATTTTGGCTTGTGTTACTACGAAACAGTGTGACTCACAGGCTAGAGTAGTAAGTCTGAAGTTTTCTGAGTGAACCCTAATAAATTTTTTTTTAAAGATTTTATTTATTTATTTGAGAGAAAGAGAGAGAGAATGAGAGAGAGAGAGCAGGAGCAGGAGCAGGGGGGAGAGGCAAGCAGGCTCTCGATCCCAGGACCCTGGGATCATGACCTGATCTGAAGGCAGACGCTTAACCAACTGAGCCACCCAGGCACCTGAACCCTAATATATTAATTGAACTATTTTTTCCTCGTTTTTTCACTCTGTTATATGAAAAGAGGATTTCTAATTAATCTGTTTGAATGGTGCAACTAATAAATAGAAATTATAGGGGAAAACTGGTGATGATTTTGAGCTCTCAAGTTATGAAGGAGTAGAATGTATGTGACATTCCACTGAGGGACAGCGGTCCTACCTAGTCTTTGGCCTGTGGTATGCCCTAGGGTTCAGCACCATGGGGAGCTACTCCTGCTGTCCACCTTGGATCCGCCCTTTGATCTGCAAGAGCAGTGGCGGAGCAACCTATGCCAATGGGATAGGGGTGTGCACTCCGGCAGATGTAGGTGCCTCGTATCCTGTAGGTTCACAAATTTCATCCTCATTGTCTTTTCTTTTTCTTGTATAGCCTCTGGTCTTCCAAATTACCATCACTTCAATTTCCATAAACCCAGCAATAACTCAAATGAATTTCAAGTGAATTAAAGGCCTCTGTTCCCAAGAACTGAACTCTTCCTGATCTAGTCCTCCAGCCTCTATTTCCACTGCCATCTAAAGATCATTTCTTTATCCAAGCAGGCTTCTAAGAGTTAGGGTTGGTTTTACTTAGACATGGTGACGATTATAAGCAGATGTATCAGGCCCCATCTTTATTTCTTTCCATAAATATGTATCTGCTTAATTTTATGGACAAAGAAAGCAGATAATATGTAAGTATTTCTAATGTTTCCAGAACTATGCTGCTACTGTGTAAAATTGATTAAATATTATCCTTGGCCCTAGGGAGGATACATTTTTGGAAATAAAGCATTTTATTTTTAAATCAAATAATTCACTTTCCCTTGTGGCAGTTTTTTAGAATTGTCCTCCCAGAGCTCTTCCTCAATTTTTCAAATTGAGGATCCAGACGGCCTTTTCCAAGAACACACCTGATATGGGAATAATGGTACCTGAAAGATTATGATCATGGAGACAGGAAACTTGCCTGACGTTGATCCATTTGGATAATAATGTAGTTACCATTAATGAATAACTAATTTTTTCCTTTTTTTCTAAGGAGAGAGTCTGGGCAATATTTATAAGCCAAACCAACTCAGATAAGCAACTATTAAAATCAGAGGAGCTTTAAAAAGGTACTGTAGATTAACAAGATTTAGGAAGTACACATTTTTAAGAATTTTTTTTTTTCCTCTCAAGTTTTCTGTTACATTTGCTTGTTGGGAGCATTTCAGAATGAGAGACTGTGGAGGGGTAGAGAAAGAAATGAAATCATTATCTCAGGGTTACATTATGTACAGGAATTCACAAAATGGAATGTTAGTTCCGAAAGATTCATATACTCCTTGGGACTTACTGAGTTTCTGGAAATTGGAATCAGCAGTTTCAGGTATCATATATGCCTTTGTGTGAGGAGGAGACTGTACTAGAAATGACAGAAGATCATGTGCTAAGCAGGAAGAATAGAAAAAGGAAGGGAAGCAAGTTGAACAGAGGTGAAGGTGAGTAGTAGTAGTAGTAGGGACAGTCTGTTAGTTGAGGGGAGAGAATAGAATTGGCGTGAGATGAGATTTCTTTTTTTTTTTTTTAATATTTTATTTATTTATTTGACAGAGATAGAGACATCCAGAGAGAGAGGGAACACAAGCAGAGGGAGTGGGAGAGGAAGAAGCAGGCTCATAGCGGACGAGCCTGATGTGGGGCTCGATCCCAGAACGCTGGGATCACAACCTGAGCCGAAGGCAGACGCTTAACCGCTGTGCCACCCAGGCGCCCCTGAGATGAGATTTCTGATGACAGATTGTGCTAACGTATTATTTGCTATTTGTAGGAAGATGTACAGTTACCAAAGTAACTTTGCAGCATGAAGAAGTATGAGATTCTGGCTTTATGTTAAATCGACTTATGTCCATGGCAAAACTGATGCCAATACTCCAGGATCTAAATATTTTTAGCAGTGTACATTCACTCAACAGCTCAGTATCATTTGTTAAATAAAGATGTTTGGGGTTTATTTGTAAAGGAAAATGAGGAACATTATTTTAAAAGCCCCCTGACGTATTGTAGTTTGACTGGACCTCCCACAGCTGCGGAAATGTGTGCAGTATTCAATCCAGACTCTTGTGAATAGAATATTAGAAATGATGTTCTTGAACTTTACACCCCTGGAGGTTTGTCTCATAAATTGAGTATGCATCACACTGAGTCTCATACAATTCCTATCTGAAAACATAACTAAGAATTAATTTAGTTATATTCTACCTCACTTCACAGGCTCATTAGACATGACTGGTTTGCTAGTCTCAAGGATGTAGTGAAGGAAGTTAGCGGTGTTTGCATTTGTTTGGGATCTGGCAGTTTTGCAGAGACAAAATAAGTTTTTGAAATTTATTTGTGGTAGAAGTGGGTGAATAATAAGCAGTTCTTTCCAAACACGTACAACAAGCTCGCCCTTGGCTTCTGTCTGTCTGCCTGAGGAACAAAGATGTCTGTGTGCTGCAGGGTGGAGACCTGGGGTGAAGGGACCGACCGCCTGGTAAAGGCTGGAGAGCACGTACAGGGCAGAGAACCCCAGGCACCTAGTATGGTGACCGGATTGCTTTGGAAATACCAATACTCCCAAGTCCTGATTGGAGTGAGGTCACGACTCTGTGTTCTTTCATGTTTCATACATAACATCTTGTTTCAGAGAGACTAGGTCTGTTGGGTAAGACGATGAAAGATTGTCGTTGGGCAATTACTTCCTATAACAGACTTTCTGTTTTAACAGATCCCTTGTTACTTGAGCCCTTTTATTTATCTTTAGAGATGTTTTAAGAAAGCAGAAAAGTAGACAGTTACCCCTATGAATCAGCCACTAAGATGAGTTTCTAGTTTTAAACATATTCATGATGGGAATTTGATTTCCTGCTTCACAAAATATTATGCTCAGCGTAAAGTCTTCCAACTTGTGGGAAACAGGACTACATCGATCCCTTCCGAGGCTAACTTTCATTTATAGCTGTAGCTTCTAACTTTATTACAGCGCTTGGTCAACTCGCCGTTTCCACTACTTCACATTAGCAATAACCTACAATTGGTTTACTTCTAGGACAGTCTGGGGCTTTTAGTGTAATTGATTGGGTGCCTTTTTTTGGTACCTCTTCAAATGGTTACACCTATCCCAGAGTAATGAGGAGGAAGAGAAAATGGAATGGATCCTTAAATTCTTTTTTAAAATAATCAAAAAAATTAAAAATGATCTTTCCTTCTCTATCTAGAGAATTTGGTAACTCTGAAATGTCAACCACATCACACTAGATTGTTGTTGTTGTTTTTTTCTTTCCCATTCATTGTGCTTGGCTCATTCAATATGGAGACTCGATTTCCACTTCTGGGAAATTTTCTTCTATCATCTCTTTGTTAATTATCTTGTCTTCTCTTTCCTTTCTCTTTGAGAACTAATGATATGCAGATATTGGACCTATTGCATTGAACCTCTTTTTGCTTAAGTTTTCTGTATCTATTCTAGTTCTGTCTTTTGGTTCTACTTCCTGGGAGATTTTTTTAAACTTTCAGTCCATCTCTTGAATTTTTAAAATGTTGTCAGTTGCATTTTTATTTCCAAGAACATCTTTTGTTCTCTGATCATTCTTTTCTCATTATAACTTGTTCTATAATACTTTATTTAATCTTTCTGAGGATACTAATTCAAGTTTTTATTTTATTTATTTATTTTTTCAGTTCTTGTCAGTTACCAACATTATCTCAAGGGCTTCCTGCAGGGTTGTTTCTTTTTGTTCACCATGGTCTCTTCTTTTCATTTGGAAAACTTTTCTTGAATGTCTGGTGATCCTTGGTTTTGTGTTCATGTTTAAGACTAAAAGGCAGTTGGAGGCTTTATGGGCAAAACGTAGTGCATATGAAGCATGTGCCTTAGAAACCGTTCAAAATCTCTAGAGAGGAAACATAATGTTGGCAGAAAAAAAGGCAAGCCACACATGAATTAATACAATATTAATATTAATTTTACAAACTGAAAAATAAAACTAAATGATGTATGGCTTATGGATATATGTCTGTGTGGCAAAACCATCATAATGGCAAAGGAAACTAAACACAAAATTCAAATAGTACTTACACTTTGGGTATGTGATTGGGGTAAGCATAGTTTCAACTGTTATTGGTTATATTCTAAGTTGGGAAATGAGTTTTATTATCATTTTCATTACTAACACATGTGTACTATATTACATACAGTCTTTTATATGTGTCAGATATTTTGTAATAAAAACGAGAAATTTTGGGGCACCTGGGTGGCTCAGTTGGTTAAGCATCCAACTCTTGATTTCAGCTCAGGTCATGATCCCATGATTGAGCCCCACATCAGGCTCCCTGCTCAGCGGAGGGCCTGCTTCTCCCTCTTCCTCTGCTGCTCCCCCTGCTTGTGCTCTCTCTCTCTCAAATAAATAAATAATTTTTTTTTTAAAAATGAGAAATTTTGAAGAAAGCTCCTTTCCATCCACCTTGAGAGAGTGGATGTTTGACTGACAGCGTTCTGTGCCTAGAGTGGAGGCATTGACGGCTCATAATCAGGATCCGCTTTCAGCTCAGTATACAATTTGAGAAATGACAGCAAGAAATGAATCAGCATGAACAGGTTGGGTTATGCATAATTCCTTTGGAGATGTTCTTGGCACCATGCTCTCTGAAGCCCTGATTGCCCTCTAGCCATGGGTTCTTCCAGACCCTAACCAGTCTTCCCAGTGATGTTTGGCAGATACTTCCACAGGTCCTTGATTACCTGCTGGTCTTAAGTTCCATCCTTTGCCTTCTGCAAGGTGCCTCAGGCACTTCTGCACCACCTTTGCTGCTATTACTCACACATCTCTGTAAGGCATTAAAGGCCAAAACTGTTCGGCTGCACAGGAAATATAGGCGAAAAGAGAAACAGTGGAGTAAAGCAGTGGCTTGGCCAGAAAGGGTGGTGTGGAGATTAGTGCAGGGGAGCAGCATGGCCAGCAGGTGTGCGTCTGCCCTCTGCTCAGTTCTTAGTACTGGAAAGATTCACATGTGCGCGGATGGGTGTGTGTACATGGTTTTTAATATTATAATGTTTGAGACAGACAGTGTCATAATCAGTGCATGTGGGGCACTGACAACAAGATACAAATGCCGACTTTCAGTTTCTCCCCAATTTGGGTATTGTGTCCACCTCAGTACCAAGTGGTTCTAAGTCTCAAAACTCAGTAGGGTTTTGCAGAGCAAAATTGTCCCTTTTTGCAAGTGTCCCCCTCTGTAAACACCACACTGAGGCTTTTTCTACCCCTGATATAGCAATTACTGCTTCTCCACTTTCTATCTTGCATAACTACTAAAATCTCTCCTCCACGTTTGACCTATCCCGTGTTCTCTTTCTATTTATTTATTTGTTTATTTAGTTATATTTGAGAGAGAGAGACAGTGAGAGAGTGAGCACAAGAGCGGGGAAGGGCAGCGGGGAGCTGGATGTGGGGCTCAATCCCAGGACCCTGGGATCACCACTGAGCCGAAGGTACCTGAACCAAAGGTAGGTGCTTAACCTACTGAGCCACCCAGGTGCTCCCATGTTCTTTTTTTTTTTTTTTTTAAAGATTTTATTCATTCACTTGAGAAAGAGAGAGAGCCAGAGCATGAGCAGGAGGCAGAGGGAGAAGCAGGCTCCCGCTGAACAGGGAGCCCGACGCCGGGCTCGATCCCAGGACCCTGGGATCATGACCTGAGCCCAAGGCAGATGCTTAACCAACTGAGCTACCCAGGCGCCCCCCCATGTTCTGTTTCTTAATGTCGCTTGTGTTTCTTCCTTTTTTCTCACATTAGCAGGGTCTTTGGTGGGAGAGGAGATTGGGGAGGTGTTTAATAAATTTTCTTTAATCAGAAACCATTGTTGAGGCATTTTTGTCTCCCCCCCAGCTTTATTGAGGCCTAATTGACAAATAAAATTTTAAGTTTCTTTTTTAGCAAGATATCTAAGGTGTACAACATGACGCTTTGTTATCCCTATACATCGTGAAAGGATTCCCCCTATGGAGTTAACACTTCCATACCTCACGTGTTTACCTTTTTAAAAAATTTTTGTTAAGAACATTTAAGTTCTACTCTCTTAACACATTTCAGTTATGTATGGTATTATCAACTATAGTCAACATGTACATTAGATCTTCAGACCGTATTCATCTTATAACTGAAGGCTTGTACCGTATTTTCTCCACCCACCAGCCCCTGGCAACCTCTTTTGTACTCACTGTTTTTATGAGTTCACTTTTTTTCTCCCCCAAAGATTCTGCTTAAGTGAGATCATGTAGTATTTACCTTTCTCTGTCTGGCTCATTTCAGTTAGAGTAATGCCCTCCACATTAATGCACGGTGTTAAAAGCGACAGGACGTACTTCTTTTTTAAGGCTGAAATAGATTCCGCTATATATTTACACACCACATTCTTTATTCACTTATCCGTCAGTGGACATTTAGGTTGTTTCCATGCTGTGGCTATTGTGAATAATGCTGCTGTGAACACAGGAGAGGAAATGTCTCTGATACCCTATTTGCATTTCTTTTGAATGTGTCCCAGAAGTGGAATTGCTGGGTCATATAGTAGTTCTATTTTTAATTTTTTGAGGAACCTCCCTTCTGTTTTCCACGGAGGCTGCACCAATTTACATTCCCACCAAGTGTGTGCAAGGGTTCGCTCTTCTCCACATCCTCATAAACACTTGTTATCTTTTGTCTTTTTGATGCTAGCCAGTCTAACAAGTGTGAGCTGGTGTCTCATTGTGATTTTGATTTGCATTTCCCTGATGATTAGTGTTGTTGAGCATGTTTTCACATATCTCTTGGCCATTTATTTATGTCTTCTTTTGAGAAATCTCTATTCAGGTCCTTTGCCCACTTTATTTTTTTTAAAGATTTATTTATTTATTTTAGAGAGCATATAGGAATGGGGGGGGGGGGGGGTGCGGGGGGAGGAGCAGAGGAAGAGGGACAAGCAGACCGCATGCTGAGCACAGAGCCCCATGCAGGGCTCCATCCAACGACCTTGGATGATGCTCTGAGCTAAAGGCAGACACTTACCCGGCTGAGCCACCCAGGCACCCTGAATACCTTATATATTTTGGATGATGTTCAGATATTTTCTCCCCTTCCATAGTTGTCTCTTCTCTCTGTTGATTGTTTCCTTTGCTGTGCAGAAGCTTATTAGTTTGATGCAATCCCATTTGTTTATTTTTGCTTTTGTGGCCTCTGTGTTTGAGGTCATTTCCAAAAAATCATGGCTCACACCAATGTCAAGATTTTTCCCTATGTTTTCTTCTAGTGGTCTTAACAGTTTCAGTTCTTACATTTAAGTCTTTAATCCATTTTGAGTTGATTTTTACATAAGGAGGGAGATAAGGGTCCCATTTGATTCTTTTGCATGTGCACAATCAGTTTTCCCAACACCATTTATTAAAGAGACTGTCCTTTCCAATTGTGTATTCTTGGCACCTTTCTCGAAGATCAATTGACTATAAATGTATCAATTTATTTCTGGGCTCTCTATTCTGTTTCATTGGGCTCTATATTTGTTTTTATGCCAGTACCATGCTGTTTTAATTACTATAGCTTTGTAGTACATTTTGAAATCACGTAGTGGGATGCTTTCAGCTTTGTTCTTTTTGCTCGATTGCTTTATCTATATGAGGTCTTTTGGGGTTTTGTATGAATTTTAAGATTGCTTTTTGATAAATTTTTATCATTGAAGTAGTCTCATTCTTTGGTAAGGCAATCTTTTGTTAGGTTACTTTTGCAAAACAAAGATATGATAATGAAGATCTTTGTACTGGAGATATGGATCAATCTAATTTATCAGTTAGGTATAAAACCACAGCCTTTCAGTAACCCGAGCCTGTCTTTAAGAAGCTTTGTGATAACAAAATAAAATATTTTTTTTGAACTGTAACTGAGGAGAAGTGTTATTGGTCCCTGAAGTTAAAAAGCTGCCATTGTTCTGTAATAAGATAATTTCATCACTAGTGGTGACATTTTATCTAGTAGCCTAATTCCTGCTTCCACCAGCAGGAATTTCTCTTCTTTTTAACCTGATCAAGTGTCCAATTTTAGAACAACAGATGTCTGAAGCTTGCTTTATACTGATTAGTAATATTTTTTCCTCTAAGTTACATAAGACATTTTTTTTAGTCTCTTGCAACTTGATCATCTGCACCCTTACGGAAATCGCAACGTACCCTGGCTCAGAGTGTTATCTACAAGCACTTACATCTGTCAGGCTTTTGTTCGGAGGCCAGAGCAGGAAGGACACATGATACACAGGAAAAGATCCTGTAATCTTACCTATTCTTATGTGACACACCATAGTTTGTCAAGAGTCTTTTGTATTTTAATAGCACCTTTCCAAGAACTTACATTGCTTTCATCTAAACCACCCTGTAACATCCTTAGGGGAAAATAGCATACATTTCTATTTGCAAGGGAAATGGAAAATACTTTGTTTTATACCGGCTTGTAAGATAAATTTTAATATGTCTGGATAGACTTCTGAGGAGTTACTTGTGTGGGACCCACCTTGGCTTTTAGGAACAGGAAAGAAATTCTCAGGGAATTGTTGTGGGCTGGGAAAGAGCAGGAGAGTATTACCAATTACCATTTGAGATGATTTGTGTTTGTGTGTGTGTTGAGGGAAGGGAGAATGGTGATAGAAGAGTAAATAAATGACTTTTCAGATAACCTGAGTAAAAAGCCAAAACAAAAAAGGGACAAATTGGAGACAGGAGGGAACTTCTGGCTTTAAAAAAAAAAAAAAAAGGATAGAACTTCCGGCTTTACCATCTGCCTCCCAATACGCCGTGAAGTGCTGGCCCACAACCATCCTTTTTCTTTAAGAATTTGTGGTGCATGTAATCATAGATTGCCTGGGATTTTGCTTTAAATTATTTAAAAAATATGAATCATTGCAAAGTGGTTAAGAGATTAGACTCTGGAGCTAGGTCAACTAGGACAAATCCTGGTTCCATGACATACTAGCTGTGTGACCATGGACAAGTTACTTGACGTCTCTGTGCCTCAGTTTTGTCATATTTAAGATGGAGATACTGTTAGCATCTACATTTTTTGTTTGTTATGGGTAAGGTACTTAGTCACAGAATTAATACATATTCACTGTAGAAAAGTAGATAATACAGAAATTTAGCAGCAAAGAAGATAAACGTCTCCAATCCTTCACCTATAGTTAACCACTATTACTATATTGGTATATATCCTTATGTATATTTTTTGTCCACAACATTGAGATCATACTCTTCATGATATTATTTAACTTCTCCCCTTAATAATTATATCATGAGCCTTTTCCCGTATTACTCAGTTTTCAACATCATTCTGTTTAAAAGACAGAACTACATTGAGTGAAATATATTGAATATGTTTCAGTTTATTAAACTGTTCCCATAATTATTGAAGCTTTATGTGGTTTCCAGTTTTTCACTTTTACATGTGATACTTCAATAAACGTTTTTGTATGTTAATCTCACTCTTGAGGTTACTTTCCTTAAAGAGAAATGGAATTGCTAAAGGAAAAGGTAGTTATTTATATTTTTAAAGCTTTTTTTTTTTTTGAAGATTTTATTTGTTTATTTAAGAAAGAGAGTGAGTGAGAGAGAGAGAGCATGAGCAAGCATGAGTCCAGGGAAAAGCAGAGGAAGAGGGAGAAGCAGACTCCCCGTTGAGCAGGGAGCCCAGTGTGGGGCTCTATCCCAGGACCCCAGGATCATGACCTGAGCCAAAGGCAGATGCTTAAAGACTGAGCCGCCCAGGTGCCCCTATTTTTAAAGCTTTTGACACATATTGCCGAATTGCCTTCCAGAAATTTTTATTAGCAACACGTGTCTGTTTTCTTTGCCCTCTTCTCAGTATTGATTATTCTAATTTTTTTATATTCTGGGTAAAAAAAATTATATCTTTATTGTTTTATTTTTGTTTGATCATAAAGAAAGCCAAACATTTGTGTATGTTTTTAGCTCTTGAATTTCATTCTCTTCTCCGTGTGTGAAATGCCTGTGAATTTCTTTGCACTTTTTTTTTTTTTTAAGATTTTATTTATTTATTTGAGAGAGAGACAGTCAGTGAGAGAGGGAACACAAGCAGGGGGAGTGGGAGAGGAAGAAGCAGGCTCCCAGTGGAGGAGCCTGACGTGGGGCTCCATCCCAGAACACCGGGATCACGCCCTGAGCTGAAGGCAGACGCTTAATGACTAAGCCACCCAGGCGCACCCTCTTGTGCACTTTTTTTTTTTTAAGTATTCACTTTCTTATAAGCTATCAGTTTGTATGAGATCTATATATGAAAAGCTATTGCTTGGCTTTGTTAAACCCACAAAGTAAGGTTTCAACAACTTTGCTAATGAATTTAATACTCTGAGGTTGTCTAATTAAGCTTCATCCATGAATTCTTTCAGAGAAAAACTATAAATCAGTTGATATTTATAATACATGGCGTATTATTTATTGATACAACAGGGAAGTCTTTTTTTTTTTTTTTCCTTCTGAATATAACAGATATTTCTGGTAAGTTGATTTATGGTTTGGAGTTTGCTTTGGGTGGAATATGCTTCATTCCTTTTGATGAAATATTATGAATCCTATTTCATGCTACACTTGTGATATCTTGGTAGATTCCTCAGCTATTTACTGGACACTGTCTTAGTATTTAAACTCATAGCCACAGCATTTACGCCCTGTATTTATCAAGGACTCACTGTGTCGATAGGTCAAAAGTCAAGATGGAAGGCATACGGATTTTTGTGATGCTAGAACTGAGGTCATAATACTCAGTATCCAAATGATTTGAAAGATGGGATTCTTAGAAAGATTGGAACCCTTGCAAAAGATTCACACTTCACTGATTCTCTTTGAAGAGTATCACAAGAGCTCACGCTGTGTAGGGAAGATCATTGTTGCTCAGGCCTCCTGCACCCAAAACTCCTGAAAGCATCGCATGTTGGGGAACTCATTCATCTGTGTAGCATTTTGAGGCTTGACCAGGAAGCATGTATTTTTGTGAAACCTGGAGCTGATGTGCATCCCTTAGTGCGGTTTGAAACTTAATTCGTACCTGTAAACACATTTTGCAGTTTAAAACAACGGCAAAAATTCCTGTAACACTGACAGAGTTCTTCGGAGTTCATACGGCAGTGTGTATGTTGTTGCACATTCTTTACTTCCCAAGCACCCCCCCCCCCCCCCCCC
>NW_024423675.1:2966392-2967546 GCF_017311325.1 Ursus maritimus
TTTTTTTTTTTTTTAAGATTTTATTTATTTATTTGAGAGAGAGACAGTCAGTGAGAGAGGGAACACAAGCAGGGGGAGTGGGAGAGGAAGAAGCAGGCTCCCAGTGGAGGAGCCTGACGTGGGGCTCCATCCCAGAACACCGGGATCACGCCCTGAGCTGAAGGCAGACGCTTAATGACTAAGCCACCCAGGCGCACCCTCTTGTGCACTTTTTTTTTTTTAAGTATTCACTTTCTTATAAGCTATCAGTTTGTATGAGATCTATATATGAAAAGCTATTGCTTGGCTTTGTTAAACCCACAAAGTAAGGTTTCAACAACTTTGCTAATGAATTTAATACTCTGAGGTTGTCTAATTAAGCTTCATCCATGAATTCTTTCAGAGAAAAACTATAAATCAGTTGATATTTATAATACATGGCGTATTATTTATTGATACAACAGGGAAGTCTTTTTTTTTTTTTTTCCTTCTGAATATAACAGATATTTCTGGTAAGTTGATTTATGGTTTGGAGTTTGCTTTGGGTGGAATATGCTTCATTCCTTTTGATGAAATATTATGAATCCTATTTCATGCTACACTTGTGATATCTTGGTAGATTCCTCAGCTATTTACTGGACACTGTCTTAGTATTTAAACTCATAGCCACAGCATTTACGCCCTGTATTTATCAAGGACTCACTGTGTCGATAGGTCAAAAGTCAAGATGGAAGGCATACGGATTTTTGTGATGCTAGAACTGAGGTCATAATACTCAGTATCCAAATGATTTGAAAGATGGGATTCTTAGAAAGATTGGAACCCTTGCAAAAGATTCACACTTCACTGATTCTCTTTGAAGAGTATCACAAGAGCTCACGCTGTGTAGGGAAGATCATTGTTGCTCAGGCCTCCTGCACCCAAAACTCCTGAAAGCATCGCATGTTGGGGAACTCATTCATCTGTGTAGCATTTTGAGGCTTGACCAGGAAGCATGTATTTTTGTGAAACCTGGAGCTGATGTGCATCCCTTAGTGCGGTTTGAAACTTAATTCGTACCTGTAAACACATTTTGCAGTTTAAAACAACGGCAAAAATTCCTGTAACACTGACAGAGTTCTTCGGAGTTCATACGGCAGTGTGTATGTTGTTGCACATTCTTTACTTCCCAACCA
>NW_024423675.1:2967560-3082401 GCF_017311325.1 Ursus maritimus
GCAAATCCCCCCAGATGTCTAAGCAGGCATCGCTGCTGAGCTACTGAGCCGAAAAGCCCTCTAAAAACCATAAGGTAACTCACACCAGGCATCTATGGCTTTGGGTCTCACAGATGATTTTTTTCTTAATAGTTTACCCTCTCTCTCTCTAAAGACACTTCTGAAGTTCTGTTTGGGAGTCTAAATATTCACATTTTACCCAGTAGGCGATAATGAGGGTACTTCTTTTACCTGTCTGGATTTTTTTACTCAAAGTTTAATGAAATATTCTGTGTTACCTAAAACCTTTTATTCAAAAGTGAAAATAGACTATGGGGAAATGTCAAATCTGTATAAATCAGCTGAGCAAAACTCAAGTTCTTACCGTATTATTTATAAATATTTAGATGTTATTTATTTAGGCATGACAAAATGTTCTTTTTTGATGGTTGAATGTGCAGGTTTGCTTAGAATTAAATTTTCAGTTTTAATTTTTCAGAGTGGTGATGACTTTTCCTAGCTAACTTAGTATTTGTCTGGCTGCTTAATCTGAATTTAGAATTTTTAGTATTTAGAGAAATTTTTAAGGCACATCATTTTGTAAAAATTGTATTACAAACTTGTTTCTTCTTGATTCCCCCTCCCTTAGTTTTCATCCCTTTAACTCCTCCACCCTCCAGTTCTGGGGCTGTTTATTTTTCACTTCACGAGTAATGAATATTGACTGAGACTTCTCTTAAAAATTCAACTCTTCCTCGGGGGCGCCTGGGTAGCACAGTCGTTAAGCGTCTGCCTTCAGCTCAGGGCGTGATCCCGGCGTTATGGGATCGAGCCCCACATCAGGCTCCTCTGCTGGGAGCCTGCTTCTTCCTCTCCCACTCCCCCTGCTTGTGTTCCCTCTCTCGCTGGCTGTCTCTGTCAGATAAATAAATAAAATCTTTAAAAAAAAAATTCAACTCTTTCTCAATGACGCACTAAAGCTGTCTCTTATGTTTTAGGTTTTCTTTAGGATAACTGTTAATTATTATTGCCTCACTTTCTTATACCCACCTCAGTAAGTTCCAGAAAGGGAAGAGGAAACACCTGTTTATAAAATGGGGTATTTGAGGGGCTCCTGAATGGCTCATCCAGTTAAGCGACTGACTCTTGATGTTAGCTCTGGTCGTGATCTCAGGGTTGTGAGATCGAGCCCCACACTGGGCTTCATGCTGGGTGTGGAGCCTGCTTAAGATTCTCTCTCTTCCTCTGTCCACCCCTCTTAAAACAGAAATAAATTTAAAAAAATATCTGTTATTTGGGATTCTAGTGAATGCATGGATTATTGGGTGGAGACTCCATGTGATACCGAATCACTCATTCTTTCAAAGAAATTGGTGAAGTACCTGCTGTGCCCCAGGCATGTTCTAGTTACAAAATCCGCACAAAGCCCTGCCGTAGATGAAGCTTACATTCTAGAGCTGCACATCCAATATGGTAGCCACGGGCCACTGATAAGCATTTAAATGTTGCTAGTGCTGCATGTTGCAGTGATATATTGGGTAAAATAAAATATATAATTAAAATTAATTTTACTTGTTGCTTTTTTTGTGTTTAACATAGCTACTAGACAGTTTTAAGTTGCATATGTGGCTCAATTATATTTCTATTTGATAACTCTGACCTAGAGTATCTTTCAGGAAATGGGTATTAGAGGAGACACTGAATATGAACAAGATAAATATTAGGTGGCCCAAAGTGATAAAGACGAAAGGTTAAAGGGGAAAGCAGTAATATAAGTATTTGTGTGCACTTTGTATAAGATGGTCAGGAAGAGCTCATTGAGGAGTCTCTTTGGGTGAATTTCTGAAGGAAAGAAGGAAGCAAGCCCTGTGAATGTCTGGGGAAAGAGCATTCCAGGTAGAGGAATCAACAAGTGCAAAGGTCCTGAGGTGAGTACACACTGGTATTTTCAAAGAACAGGAGGAAGAGAGGCCATCATGTTTAGAGCAGTACAGAGAAGAATAGGAGACAAGGTAAGAGAGGTCTGGAGTTTAGAGGAGAAATCTAGGCTGGAAAGTCCAATGCTGGAGTTATCAGCACTTGAAAGTAATTTAAGCCATGAGACTGCACAAGACACCTAAAGAATGACTACAGATAGACTGGAGGCCCAAGGACTGAGTCCTGGGACTACCTAACATTACAGGTAAGGAGATGAGGAGGAAGAGCAAGCTAAAGAGGATGGGAAGGAACGGCCAGAAAGATAGGAAGAGAACTAGGTGGGGGAGTGAGAGAGAGAGCAAGAGAGAGAGCATGTGTGTGTGTGTGTGTGTGTGTGTGTGTGTGTGTGTGTCTGTGCGTGTCTGTGCGTGTTTTCCCGGAAGCCAAAGCAATGTCAAGGAGAAAGGATCTATTTCCTCAAATGATGCTAAGGGGTCAAGTTGGTGGAAAATTGAGAAGTGACATTGGAGTTTAGCAATGTGCAGATCACCAGTGACCTTGTACGAATTGTACTGGAGTGATGGCGTGAAAGCCTGATTGGAATGGACTCAAGGGAGAGGAGAGAAATCTGTAGACCACTCCTTTAAGGGGTTTTCCTATCTAAGAACAAGATTTGTCTCCCCCTTTAAGTCATCTTTCATGGACATTCCTCAGCAGTTTTTAGTTGTCTTCGTATAGGGAGTGTCCATTTCTTAATAAATTTACTCTTTAGGTGTATTTTACTTCTTAAAAATTATTGAAGTATAATTAACATACGGTGTTATATTACTTTCAAGTGCACAACATAGTGATTCAACAATTCTATACATTATTCAGTGCTCACCATGGTAAGTGTAGGCGCCATCTGTCACCAACAACATTATTACAAATTGTTAACCATATTCCCTATGCTGTTCTTTTCATCTCTGTAACTTATTTTATAACTGCAAGTTTGTATCTCTTAATCCCCTTTATCTATTTCACCTATCCCCACACCCACCTCCCCTCTGGCAACCATCAGTTTGTTCTCTGTATTTGTTTGTTTCTTTGTTTGTTCATTTGTTTTGAGTTTTAGATTCCATAAATAAGTGAAATCATATGGTATTTGTCTTTCTCTAACTTATTTCACTTAGCATAATGCGTTCTATATCTATCCATTTTGTTGCAAATGGCAAGATCTCATTCTTATTTATGCCTGAGTATATGTGCTGCCAAAGCAAGCACTATTTATGGCTGAGTAATGTTCCATTGTGTGTGTGTGTGTGTCTATCTATCTATCTACCTACCTACCTACCTACCTACCAGAACTTCTTTATCCATTCCTCTATCAGTGGACACTTGGGTTGTTTCCATATCTTGGCTATTGTAAATAATGCTGCAATAAACATAGGGGTGCATATATCTTTTTAGATTTATGGAATCTAATGTGATTCTTAAGTCTCCTTTTATTGTTACTTGCCTGTTCATTCTCTCTCTTTTTCCTTTTGAACTATCTTTTGATGAAACGAGGCTTTTTGTCCTATAGAGCTTTACACCTCTTGGATTTTACTGGTTGTGTCCTTGTCGTGTCATTTAAAATATTTTTCCTGTCCCCAGTACTTGTAAATTGGCAGTTGGGTCTTGAAGTTGGTCACGTGCAAGCTCAATTTATTGCAAGACTACTTCATAAGAGGTGGTGTGTTTTTATCAGAAGGCACGTACTGTCTGTTTTTTTTCTCTCGCTTTTAGCAGCCACTGATGCTTTAAGTCTAGATCCATTAATCCTTTGAGTGTTGCTAAATGGATATTCTGATTGCATCATTCCTTCTTTATTTATTAGCTGAAATGTAAAGAGATACTTTATCTCATTTACTATTTGGTTACTAGTGGTGCAGTTTGTAGTAAGACAGGCAGGATAAATCTTAATTCTTTCTATATCAATTAGATTTTTTAAAAAAAATTTTAGAGATGGGGGAGGGGCAGAGGGAGAGAGAATCTTAAGCTGGTTCCATGCCCAACCCAGAGCCCAACACAGGGCTTGATCTCACAACCCTGAGATCATGACCTGAGCCGAAATCAAGGGTTGGAGGCATAACCAACTGAGTCACCCAGGTGTTTTTATAGGAACTTACTTACAGTACAACTAGTCCAAGAGAGTCTGTTGCACAGAGCACAGTGCCTTTTGGAATACCTCATTTAAAAATATATATATTTTATTTATTTCTTTGAGAGAGAGAGAACCCACAAGCAGGGAAAGGGGCAGAGGGAGAGGGAGAAGCACACTCCTGCTGAGCAGGGAGCCCGATGCAGGGCTCCATCCCAGGACCCTGAGATCATGACCTGAGCTGAAGGCAGATGCTTAACTGGCTGAGCCACCCAGGCGCCTCTGGAATACCTTCTTGGAATACCTTTCTTTCAAGTAAATGTATAGAGATTTTTGCACAAGGTCCTATAGATGACGGATTAGTTAAGAGGTCAGGTAGTTCTGGGGTGCGTGGGTGGCTTAGGGCCATGAGTTCAAGGCCCACATTGGGGGTCAAGTATTTCCACCTCCTGTTTCTTCTAAATGAGGAATAACCCTCCTTCCCTCAGCTCTTCCTTCTTCCCTTTCATCTCCACACACATAAATATAGATGCATCTCTCTGTATGCACAGACACATTACCTAGAGTTCCAGAACAGCCCCATACCGTCAAAGTCTAGGTAACTGTGATTCTGCCCAGAGCTAGTAAATTCATCCCGGGTCTGAAGGTGGAGGAGCCTGCAGAGGAGTGGGGACGTGTGTTTACTGCGGGTCATTGGCTTCCCAGCTCTTCCGTTGTCTTTGGTAGTAGTTCTGCTTCATTGTGCACCTGTCAAAAACTTGCTGGGGCCTTTACTCTTAGCTCCTCTTAGGATTGCTGTGCCAGGAGTATGAATGCATTGCTTGTGGATTCTTCCGGAAAACCTCAGAGTGAGTGTGCTGATATGAACCTGGCTCCACGTTATGAAGAGGGAGTCCTATCGCCGCCACCATCTCAGCGTCTCACCGGGTCTCCCCATCTGGCTCTCTTTGGCTATGCGTGGCTTTCTGTGCAAGCCAAGGCGAATCATGTTGTTTCAGGCCATCTGCCCCACCGTTTCCCTCTGGAAAGCAGAAAAAATCATTCCGTCCCCTGCCCCCACGTCTGCGGATTGCTCAGGCCAGCTTGCTGTATTATGTCTCGGCTCTGTGAGACGGTTCTGCTCCGCCAGATGCCTGGGCTCACACCTGGTGAGGAAAAGCCCCAGAGGAAGAGAGGCCACTGCCTGCTCTCTGATCTCTCATCCGTCTTTCTCGTAGCCACTGAGCTTGCTCTGTGTTGTCACTGTGCGTTGCTTATACTTTTTTGTATTTAATAGAGTTTTTAAAAATCAGACATTATTAGATTTTTTTCCTAACCTGGCATCCTGAATTTCAAATTGAGGCATATGATGAGTTTTCCCTTCCTTGCCTATGCTTTTTACCTTAATGTAAGTACTGCTGTAGGGCTAGAGAATTTATTAAAAAGTGTATGTTTGTTACATCATTTGAAACATTTTACTTTAAAGGTGTTACTTCGTTTTTCTTTGCTTTTTAAATCTCATCTTTATTTTTTTAAGATTTTTTTTTAAAGATTTTTATTTATTTGACAGGGAGAGAGAGCGCGTGCGCACAAACACGGGGATTGGCCGGCAGAGGAAGAAGCAGGCTCCCTGCTGAGCAAAGATTTTTTTTTGCAAAGATTTTTTTCTCTTAAGTAATCTCTACATCCATTGTGGGGCTTGAACTCACAACCCTGAGATCAAGAGTCACATGCTCTGATGACTGAGCCAGCCAGGTGCCCCAATCTCATCTTTATTCTTAGCCTTCTAGGGTTAACTAACTTTAAGTCTCACCAGAAAATTTCTGTGTACCAAAGACATAGTATTTATTATAATCTAGTGTACTAAGGTTATTTTGAAAGTAGCATCTAACATTACCAATGCAAATGGTTTTTAAAAACTTTGTGTTCCAATCACCCGTCGGTCCTTTTGATGGTGAGACTCAAGGCCTAAATAACCTGACAACTTAACGCCACGAGGTGTGTCAGCTCTTGCCAGCTAGCCCACACCATGCTGTTGCACAGCTCGACCCACTTCCTTTGCTCTTTTTCCCTCCCATCCCTCAAGCTGTCTCCAGCTTGAAGTACAGAATGTACAGTGGTCCACAAATAGATATCATCGAGTTCATGGAGATATTTTCATCTGGAGGAACTCAAATATCAATAATTTATAGAATTTTTTTCCTCTTCTTTGTTTATCTGAAAAATTGCCCACTACATTGTTACAATGAACATAGTCTAGAAACATAGTGTTAATTTCCTTTTTAAGTGGCCTCCTTTGCAGCATACACTGAAGAGATCTGCTTTAACTGTATTCTTAACCCGTTCCGAATTTTTGTACTTTGAGTCAACCATAAAAGAAAGTCAACCTAAAGTGAGAAATTTATCTCATTTATAAATTATCAGAAAGCAACAATCTGACAGTCTCTATGTAAATGCGAGTAGATACATGGAAACACAACTTATTTAGGAAACAAATCCTAGGAACCCAAACTTAGGATCTAGACATTTCCTATTTAAACAAAAATAGGAAAAGATGGGAGAACACATGGCTCTCATTCCATGCTTATTTTCATATTAAGAGTTGCTATACTCTAAATTCTGTGAAGCTGAGAGAAGAAAGCAATTTAAAACGCACTTATTTCAGTTGAATCTGTATGTTGGTATCTGTACTGGCATGCATATGATTGGAACATGGAGAGTTGAGTCAGCACCCTTGTTTCTGGTCAGTTGCCAGAAATAAAGACATCAAAGGAAATAGATAAACTGGGCAGCAAATCAAAGCTACATGGGTTTTTCATTTAGTAGTTATTCTAGGTCTGTCCACAGCTTTTCTAAATGAAGTTGTCTCTCCCCCAGTCCCCTTGACAAAGGACTCCCCGCCAAGTAGACTAGTTGTTCACTCTTGTTACCTTTACATTTGTACATGTGTAGAATTTTTTTTGTAGGACAGATTCCCACATGTGAAAATGTTCCAAGGGAAAGAACACTTACTTTAAAAAAAATTTCTCTCTCTCTCTCTCTTTTTTAAGATCCTATTTATTATTTATCTGAGAGAGAGAGAGAGAGAGAGTGTGCGCGAGAACAAGCAGGGGGTGTGGCAGAGGGAGAGGGAGAGGGAGAAGCAGGCTCAGCATGACTTGGGGCTGGACCCTGGGATCAGGACCTGAGCCAAAGGCAGATATCTAACCAGCTGAGACACCCAGGCACCGCAGGAGTGAACATTTACAGGTTTAACAGATACTGCCAAGTTGTCCTCTAGAAAGGTGGTACCCACGTGCAAGTGAAAGTGAGACCAGCCACTTGTAATGAACTACCGCTGGGCTGTGTGGGGGGAGGGGAGATAGATAATCCTGAGGTTTTGCCAGCAATTTTCTAGTCCAGAAGTTGATTCTTGGAATGGTTATAAGCTGTTGCAGACAGTGTTAAACAAGATACAAATGTTCTTAGAAAAGAACATTTTCGTAAATACTTTTAAAATGAAAATATAATTGTATTAGAGAATCTTTAAAAATAATGCATAATCCTACTCTTAAAAGATTTTCATTTTTGCAAATTACCATCTAATGTATTTATTTTCCATGTCATAATTAGTGTATATGTATTTTCATATCTTAGTTTTTTCACAGAAGTGTCTCATAAGCTGTTTTCTGTTTCTACGTATCTTTCATAATGGTCACTTAAAAGCTGCATAATGCTGCATTATGTTACTGTATCAGTAATTTGCTAATTCCGTCCTTAATGTTGAACATTTAATATACAACCAAATACTTAAACTCTGTGTTTTTAACTAATAAGATTTATTGGTTTGTTCAGACTTTAAGTGTAATATAGTTCATTAAAAAAAAAAATTAGGGGGGCGCCTGGGTGGCTCAGTCAGTTAATCATCTGCCTTTGGCTCAGGTCATGATCTTGGGGTCCTGGGATCGAGTCCCACGTCTGGCTCCTTGCTAAGCAGGGAGGCTGCTTCTCCCTCTCCCTCTGCCCCATATCACCCCCCGTCTTGTGCTGTCTTGCACATGCATTCTATCTCAAATAAATAGGTCTAAAAAAATTAGGAAGACACACACAAAAAAGGAAGACACACACAGAACTCTTCCTATAACCTTTGTTAGTGAACTCTGTGAGCATTGTGATAGATTACCTTCCTGCCTTTTCTTAATATTTTATTTCTTTATTTTAGTTTATAACTATACTGTGTAAAACATATTTCTTTTTTCCATTTTCTAAATCCTTTTAAAAGGGTTTAAATTAAAATTTTTTCCCTTTTTATTTTATTTTTAAGATGTTATTTGTCAGAGAGAGAGAGAGAGCACAAGCAGAGGGAGTGGCAGGCAGAGGGAGAAGCAAGCTCCCTGCTGAGCAAGGAGCCCAATGTGGGTCTCGATCCCAGGACCGTGGGATCATGACATGAGCTGAAGGCAGATGCTTAACCAACTGAGCCACCCAGGCATCTCTTTTTCCCCTTAAAAAAAAAAAAAAGTGTTTATTTTCTCAACTATAAAAGTAGTTTGAAACTGTTATAGGGATTGGGAAATACTCCCAAGCATTCATAATCCTATTACCCAGTGGCAAACACCTTTAACATTTTCATTTATTACCTTCACGTTAAAAAAAAATATTTGAGGTATTATACCATCAATGGTTCTTAATTTGGGGTGACCATGGACCCTTTTATGAATCTTTAAAAATCCAAATTAAGAACTCTTGTGTACATAAATATACGTAACTCTTTTTTTCTTATAGTTGTGAACTCTTACAAATCTCTAAATTTGCTGATTGTTATGGGTTGAATTGTGTCCCCCCCCAAAATTCATATGTGGAAGTCCTAACTCTCATTGCCCTTTATTGTGACCTTATTTGGAGATAAGGTCTCTACAGAGGTAATCAAGTTAAAGTGAAGTCATTAGGGTGGACCCCAATGCACATGCCAGGCATCTCTATAAAAAGAGGAAATTTGGAGATAGATATATGCACAGGGAACTCGCAGCACATGGACAGCGATGATGGCCACATACAAGTCAAGGCGAGAGGCCCGAGAGGGGTCCTTCCCACACTGTTCTCAGAGGGAAGTGATCCTACTGGCACCTTGATTTCAGACTTCTAGCCTCAGAACTGAGACAGTAAATCTCTGTTGTCGAAGTCACCCATTTGTGGTACTTGGTTACGGCAGCCCTAGCAAAGCAATACACTGATTTTATCATCTTACAGGATATAGACCTTTGGATAAGTACTTTGTGCCAGGCACTGTGCCAGATGGTGGGAATACTAAGTCGGTGAAGTCACGTTCGCTGTCTCTACGGTGGTGAGGTTGGCAATAAGGTGTAGAACCCTGGGATCGGGCTAGGATGGGCAGTGCATAGAGCATCTTAGGAGCCCAGAGCTGGGACATGGTGAGGGCCAACTTCCCCTCGAGAAGGACCACGTGAGCTGAGTTTTGAAGAACCAAGAGGAGCCTGTTCATTCTATTGTTGAACATTAGCGTGTTCTCAGTTTCCTGTGTGTTTGGATTATTTCTTTCAGGTAGATTCCCAGTAATGCACTACTAAGATAAGGATGTGAACCTTAAGACATCATTTTTAAGGCAATGTAATATTCTACCAGATGGAGGTTTCCTGGTTTATTGAATTCTACTTTTTTACTGGATAGAAGTTTCCCTGATGTTCTGTTTCCAGTGTTTTGCTGTTATAAATAATCATGTAGTGTATATCTTTTTTGTGTGTGAAGCTTTTTCGATAATTAGAATTATGTCCTTAGCCATAGAGTCCTAGAAATAGAATTACATTATCAAAAAGGTCAAATTGGTTTTCAGAAATGCTGATTTACATTCCCATTATTAATCAAGTGAAATCTATTAAATCAGTTTGATTTATTATAGTCTTATATAATTTGGGGTCTGGGAAAATAGAATTCAGTGTTTCCCTTTTTTGAAGGCTAAACCCTTCCTAGGAATCAAAGTGCCATTTGTATCACTTGGGTTGAAAGAACGCCTCTTCCTTAGGTTCCTTTCTTCATCTGAAATAACCTGCTGGAATGGCATTGTCCCATCACAGACTTGCCTACACAACTTGTGCCCTGGTTTCTAACCAGTAGATGTGCGCATTGGCCTCTGTTTATACTCTCTTCACTCACTGTCCATCTCGAATGTAACGATCGAAGATCAGCCTCCGAGGTAGTGGTTTCATTTCTCTCCTGAGCTTCTTTTGCAATGACTCTTGTACTCTCCACTCTGCTAGTCTCCAGATCCCACTTATGTTGGCAGCATATCTACTGTAATAGAATAACAAAAAGAACCACGATCGTGGTGACATGCTGGGAAAACGGACTCAAGTCAGGAGTGATGGCATTCTGTCTCAGCGAGAGGAGAGTTTGCTAGCAAGCACCGCATTGTTTCCTTCATTTTGTTTATTTTTATTTTTTTTATCAAATTGATGTATATTTGCTCTTAGTTCTCATTTTATATGATGTCTTCTATTTCTTTTTTTTAAATTAACATATAATGTATTATTTGTTTCAGGGGTACACGTCTGTGATTCATCAGTCTTACACAATACACAGTGCTCACCATAACACATACCCTCCCGAGTGTCCATCACCCAGCCACCCCATCCCTCCCACCTCCCTCCACTCCAGCAACCCTCAGTTTGTTTCCTATGATTAAGAGTCTCTGATGGTTTGTCTCCCTCTCTGGTTTCGTCTTGTTTCATTTTTTCCTTTCTTCCCCTATGATCCTCTGCCTTGTGAGATCATACAATAATTGTCTTTCTCTGATTGACGTATTTCGCTTAGCATAATACGCTCTAGTTCCATCCATGTCATTCCAAATGGCAAGACTTCATTTTCCTGATGGCCACATAACATTCCAGTGTGTGTGTGTGTGTTTGTATACACACATCTTCTTTATCCATTCATCTGTCATGAACATCAGGGCTCTTTCCATAGTTTGGCTATTGTGGACATTGCTCTTATAAACATTGGGGTGCAGGTGCCCCTTGGGATCATTACATTTGTATCTTTGTGCAACTGCTGGGTCATAGGGTAACTCTATTTTCAACTTTTTGAGGAACCTTCATACTGTTTTCCAGAGTGGCTGCACCAGCTTGCATTCCCACCAACAGTGTAGGAGGGTTCACCTTTCTCCTCATCCTCGCCAACATCTGTCATTTCTTGACTTGTTAATTTTAGCCTTTCTAACTGGTGTGAGGTGATATCTCATTGTGGTTTTGATTTGTATTTCCCTGATGCCGAGTGATGTTGAGCACTTTTCCATGTGTCTGTTGGCCACTTGGATGTCTTCTTTGCAGAAATGTCTGCTCATGTTTTTGGCCCATTTCTTGATTGATTATTTGTTCTTTGGGTGTTGAGTTTGATAAGTTCTTTATGGATTTTGGATATGAACCCTTTATCTGATACGTCATTTGCACATATCTTCTCCCATTCTGTCAGTTGTCTTTTGGTTTTGTTGACTGTTTCCTTTGCTGTGCCAAAGCTTTTTATCTTGATGAAGTCCCAATAATTCGTTTTTGCCCTTGCTTCCCTTGCCATTGGCAACGTGTCTAGGAAGAAGTTTCTGTGGCTGAGGTCAAAGAGGTTGCTGCCTGTGTTCTCCTCAAGGATTTTGATGGAGTCCTGTCTCACATTTAGGTCTTTCATCCACTGTGAGTCTATTTTTGTGTATGGTCCAGTTTCATTCTTCCATGTGTCGCTGTCCAATTTTCCCAAGACTATTTGTTGAAGAGACTGTCTTTTTTTCCATCAGATATTCTTTCCTGCTTTGTTGAAGATTAGTTGACCATCGAGTTGAGGATCCATTTCTGGATTCTCTATTCTGTTCCATTGATCTGTTTTGGTGCCAGTACCATACTGTCTTGATGATTACAGCTTTGTAATAGAGCTTGGAGTCTGGAATTGTGATGCTACCAGGTTTGGTTTTCTTTTTCAACATTCCTCTGGCTATTCGAGGTCTTTTCCGGTTCCATACTAATTTTAGGGTTATTTGTTTGAGTTCTGTGAAAAAAGTTGATGGTATTTTGATAAGGTTTGTGTTAAATGTGTAGATTGCTCTAGGTAGCATAGCCATTTTGACAATATTTGTTCTTCCAATCCATGAGCATAGAACGTTTTTCCATTTCTTTGTGTCTTCCTCAATTTCTTTCATGAGTATTCTATAGTTTTCTGAGTACAGATCCTTTGCCTCTTTGGTTAGATTTATCTTATGGTTTTGAATGCAATTGTAAATGGGATTGACTCCTTAATTCTCTTTCTTCTGTCTCATTGGTGTATAGAAAATGCAACTGATTTCTGTGCATTGATTTTATATCCTGCTACTTTACTGAATTCCTGTATGAGTTCTAGCAATTTTGGGGTGGAGTCTTCTGAGTTTTCCTCATAGAGTATTACGTCATCTGCAAAGAGTGAAAGTTTGACTTCTTTGCCGATTTGGATGCCTTTTATTTCTTTTTGTTGTCTGATTGCTAGGCTAGGACTTCTAGTACTATGTTGAACAGCAGTGGTGACAGTGGACATCCCTGCAGTGTTCCTGACCTTAGGGGTGACTCTTGATCTCAGGGTTGTAAGTTCGATACCCATGTTGGGTGTAGAGATTACTTAAAATCTTAAGAAAAAGAAAGTGATTGTGAGTACCGGGGGTACCTGTCTGGCTCAATAGGTGGGACATGCAACTCTTGATCTTGGGGTTGTGAGTTCAAGCCCCACATTGGGTACAGATATTACTTAAAAATAAAATCTAACAAAAAACAAAACAAAACAAAGTAAGTGTGAGTACCAGATGACAAACATCAAGGAATGAAGACTATTCTGTAATCAGTTTAGTATTTTAAATGTGGTAGCCTGCCTCGCATAATTAATTGATGTGAAATCATAATCAATGTAATTTTTAAAATGCCCCACTCACTAATTGCTTTTTAAAAACTTAATTTCTGAAATCAGAAAAAAGCAAAGTTATACCTATTTTAAACATAGAAGTGTACAATGTGAAAGTGTATCTCTATTTCTGTCCCCCAAAGATAAGCAACCATGGTCTGCAATACAGGATATGTTTCTCTAAATTTTTTCCCTAGCATTTGAAAAATATAATGATGCTTAACCTCACTAACAGAAAATAAAATACAGAGTGACCAAGAATCAGATTCCCCGCCCATCCCACACCCCCCATCAAGTTCTCAAAGATAAAACAGGTAAGAAAATGGGTACTCCCATATGATGTTGGTGGGAGTATAAATGGGAACAATCTACTTGGAGGGTAATTTGTCAATAATTGCCAAAGTGTTTTTTTTAATTGCCAAAATTTTATATATACGTACGTACCTTGCGCGTATCCTCTGCTGACTCTAGAAAAATAAGAAAGTCGGTAACTTTTACAACAATGTTATTTGGTTATAACAATGTGCTGGTGGTGGTGCTGGTGGTGATAGCGGTGCTGGTGTCTTCTGCTATATGAGGAGGCTGGAAGAAGTCATATTCGAGTCAGCTTTGTACCCAGCCAGAACAGTGCCAGGGGGCAGTGTGGGTCAAAGCAATTCTCATGATTCTTTCTCAACATAGGCAGAAAGGTCAGCTTCCCAGGGGAGGAAGGACTTTGACCATTCCCTTCCGAAGTTGGAAAAAGTCAGGGGCCCACACAGGTCCTTGCAGACACATTCAGAAGGCACTCCCTAGGAACTCCCTCCTTTTCTCTGCTTCTAAGTCTGAAACCAGCAGTGAGATTCTGCCCTATGAAATATTCATAAAATTCAATTGCCCGTAAAATATTTTCTAAATGTAAGTGCCGTAAGTGACCCAAATTATATTAGCAGCTTTTTGAGAAATGGAGAGAGAAAGGAGAAAGAATTTAAGGGAATGGGTTCCAGGGAGCCAGCCTTGGCATTTTCAAACCATAATAAATGGGTCGTGGATCTGCATTGTGTCATTTCAGAAATGACTAATGCTTGGACTGTATTCGATCATTATCAGAGTGGCCCATCCCAATGTAAATCAGTCTTTCTACATTACACAGACTGAGTGCCCCCTTTTTTAAATCTGTATTTTTATTTCATAGTCATTTTGTTTCCAGCTCTAAAAATCCTGAGAATCTGTACTCAAGGTGACCTTCTCACATCAGAAGCCAGGGAAGCCATGGAAGCCTGGTTGGCCTCCAGGCAAGAATTCACCCCAAACAGGGCCCTGCAGGCAACTCCCCTTGCCGCTGATTGATGCGGGACCAGAGATGTTCATTGTTAGAAAACGCTCGTGAGCTTATGCAGATGCTATCTCCATCCAACCATCAATCCTTTGTTCTGCTGTCTGCAGCCCCCAGAATAAATGTACTCATTGTACCGTTCGTGTGTGGAGGGTGGCCATTCCCCGCCCCCTCCTTTTCCAAATCATTTCTTCCTCATCCTAGAATTTTTGCTCTCTTATTTATTCAATCTTCTCTGTAGAATAAATAGTATGCAGACTACCTACTCTCCTTCATCCCTCCCATTTCATAATACTGCCTTTCTGATAATAAAATTAAGTTTGTTTGTTTTTGGCATCCCCATCACACCATTATCTCATACTGACTTGTAAATAAACTAAAACCCCAGAGCAGTTGCTTTCTGAGCTTAAATGAAAGATGTAACATCTATTTCTCTGAAATCTTTTTTCCTTTTGGCTCATTCTTTTCAACCCAGACTGCTTTTGGAGTTCTATTCTGTCATCTTATCTAAAGCGTTCATCTCTCCCAGCGTGGTGTCGTCGGATCCTTTGAAAAGCCTGCCTGCAGATTGCTGATGTATTTACCTAGGCTCAGGGCTTGAAGAGGGTGACAAATCCCTCATAATGAGTTTGCCAAATGCCTGCTGGCAGCCGGTAGAGTCAAGGCTCTGTGGAGAAGGGACAAGGACAAAACTTAGGGCCTCGCTGCCCAAAGGGGCCCTGGCCACCGCAGTTGGAGGAACTTTGGTGTGACCATTGACATGTAAATGGTCGTGGGGCCCAGGGCGGATCCCCAGCAGACCCTCCTGCCAGCCCTGCGACCACACACAGCCCTGGCCTGGAAGGGCTGCGGGCTTTGCCTCCTTGAGGCCCCTGGGCATCCTGGCTACAGAGGTAAGTCCCCCGATCAGCTGTGTGGTAGAACTGTTCCATTTGGGGCAGTGACTGCGGGCTGGAAAGTTTTCCCAGCCCCATACATGCAATGGGAGTAGTCTCGTTGGACCTCACTCTGTCCTGGATGCAGACATTGGCCCTATAAAGGTTTTTGAAATGAAAAAGAATACTAAAAAGAAACAATCGCATTTGCCCATATGTATGTACCTATATAAGAACTTTTTGAATTTTACCTGAAATTTCTATAGGATAATTTTATTTTTCTTACTGTGTTTTCTGGAGTCCAGCTCTCTCCCTCTCTCTCCCCTCTCTGTCTCTAAACTTCTTTACTTTTCCTCCTCTCTCCCTTTCCTTGAAGGGATGGTAATTTGTGTAATTCGTAAGGGAAATATTGCTATGTACTTTATGAGTTAGAGAAACAAAGGAAAAATTACACACCATTAGAAGAATCACATGAATAAACCACTGCTAAAAAATGGGGATATGCTGATTTTCCCCCTAGGAAACTTTAGTGGAAGAGTTTTTGGAGTGCTAGTGTCCTAAATGTAACAATGTGAATTATAAAATTTATGGTGCTCTTATCACATGGTGGAAGGTATATGTTATACTTTGGACTGATTTTGTTACAAGCCCCTTAAGAACTAGCAATAAATTATTTAAAAAATACGCGTAGATTTTACATTCAGAATTGAGTGCTAGATTGAGTTAGAGGAGAATCTTGATTTTTAAAAATCTTGGAAGAGGGGTGCCTGGAAGGCTCAGTGGGTTAAGCTTCTGACTCTTGATTTCGGCTCAGGTCTTGATCTCAGGGTCGGGAGATCAAGCCCTGGGGCCGCTCTGTGTTCCTGGGAGGGGAGGCGGCATCTGCTGCTGAAGATTTTTCTCTCTTCCTCCTCCTTTGCCCCTCCCCCCTCAAAGAAATAAATCTTTAAAAAAACTTGAAGTAAAGGGTTTACTTTGGTAAAATATCTCACATAGGACTCTATGACTGTTTGCAGAGATGGTGCTTTTAAGAAAATATTTTCTTAATAAAATGCAAATATTTCCAGATTCACCGCTCCACCCCTCTACCCCGCCCCCCTGTCTGACTCATAGATACTCTTCTTCGTCGTGTGACTTCATTCGGTACACGATGCGTCCTGAAGCCTTGACTGGTGGTTGTTTATTCAGATGCTTTTTTGCTCTTTTAAAGTAATTTTAGTAATAGAATTATGCTTTTATATTATAATGAAATTGAAAAATAAACCTCATTCCATCAGTCTCAGATCCGTAAATCCTAGCATTAAGTATGAAGTCTATTTTTAAGCGTCCCATGCTCCAGTGAGCATGGGGGAATTCGGTACCCTGAAAGAACACAAAACTCAGTGCTGTGAGATATGGGATCTGTGACTAGCTAAGTGGCCTTGAGCAAATGACTAACTTCTCTGACCTCAGTGATGCACTAAATCAGTGGCTCTCAACCAGGGGTGGCAATGTCCCTCAAGGGGCGCTTGGAAATGTTGAGGGGGAACATTTTTAATTGTCATAGTGTATGGGGCACTAATGGTTGAGAACCCCAGAAATTAGAAATGTTGAAATGCCACCCAGCCCCGTGATGAATGGGCCCACTCCGCGTGCCAATGGCACCCCAACTGGGAAACACTGGACTGGATGATCTCTAAGATTCTTTCAGCTTTATTTCTCTCAAGTTCATAAGCAGAGCATTGAAACATCTGAAGTGATACTGAACCATTACACTTAGTGTCTATATCACACCTTTAGCATTAGATGCTGTGTGGTTGGAAGTGAAGTCAGACCCAGTGATGCTGGGGCAGGACCCTCATGGCATGGCCGCTGGGATTCAGAGCTGTGTGGCTGGGTCAATTCCCTGCTCTAAACACAGAGAAACAGATACTGTTCAAAAGCAGGTGCGGAGCCAGGCTTGGGTTTTTTGGTTGGCTTTGGATTTTCCTTCATGTCCTTCTTTCCTCAGAGGGATGAAGTGGGTTTATTGTGGCCACAGGCCTGGCTTCTAGTCTCTGGACTTGTCCGCTTAGAGGAAAGCAGCTGTCTCACCGCACTGCCCTGCTGCTGGGTGCTGTCTGTCTGTTGAGAAAGGGTCATTGTGGAGGCAGGTGCTGCCCTGAAAATCTGCCTGCCAGTTGTCAGAGGCCAGACCAGAGGCCTTGATGAGGCAGAAGGGGATTTGGGCTGGAATAAAGATTCCTGGGGAGTCTGAATTCTTAGATTGTTTGGTGTGATTAAATTACTTTTTATTTGACGGTGAAGTGCTATTAATTCAAAGTCCCACATAAAAGCTTCTCTTAGGATTGTCTTATTTTGTAAAAAGCAGTAGAGAGATGAGGTATAAATCTTCACGACAAATTTGCTATGATGTTGTGTATATATTCTTCTCTCCATAACTAAACTGTAAGATTACCTGGAACATATTATTTAATTGATATATTGCTTATAGTTACACAAATAATTTATTTAACTAAAAAATTCAAATATATATATTTGAATATATATTGTATACTCTCTCTATATACTATATAAGAGTATCCTGCATGATATAGTAATTTTATATATATATGTATATATATATATACACATACATATATATATATATATATAGTATCCAGTATATGTCTCCTGCCAGTATTAAAAATTTTACAAAAATGAGGTTCCAGGATATGATGATTTATAACCTGCTTTGTTCATGTCACACTATCGAATGAACATGTTTCTGTAACATGGATATTACATAGTTTTACATGACTCTGGTGATCCACTGAGAGAATCGTCAAAGAGCACAGACTTCAGCGTCAGACTCTGGCTTCAGCTCTGCCTCTTATTAGCTGGGCATTTCTCTTCTTTGTGCCTTGGTTTACGCTTCTATAAAATGGGGAGAATAATAATACCCACTACATTGGAATGTTTTGAGAATTAAACAGGATACTAGACATTGAGTGCATTGAATAGAATCTTGCATGAAGTAAGCACTCGGTATCTGTGACATACCGTCAGCACCATTATATGACTATACCATCTCTGCTAACCAGTCCCCTGGTATTAGACATTCTTGCATCTAAATCTGTTTTGACATCCAGAGTTATTACTTTCATATCAGTTCCTAAAAGTGGAATTTCTAGGCCAAAGAGCAAACAATTTGGGTCTTTAGATACATATTGCTGAATTGCCTTCCAGGAAAATTGTCTCAGTGTTCACGCCTACCAACTTTTCTTAGCTGAATTAAAAAAAAATTCAGCCTGGTTTCCTTCTAATATTCTTTGTGCTCTGGAACTCCCCACCCCTTCCAATAATTGGGAATATAAACTAATTTAATGTTGCTCTGGGGCAAGCATAATTACGGAAATGAGTTAGCCACAAGACCAAGTCAATAAAACATTCCGTAGTCAAATTAAAAAACAAGGTAGATCACCTGCCACTTGATATTTTCTGTGCGACAACTTCTTCACTGATCAAGAATTGTTTGTGTGAGAGGATGTGAGTGTGTAACCCATTAAGTATGGTCTTTATGCTGTCTTCCCCCAACCCTATTTATTTATTTATTTATTTATTTATTTATAAAGATTTTATTTATTTATATTGACAGAGAGAGCACGAGCGAGCACAAAGCTGGGGGAGCAGCAGGCAGAGTGAGAGGGAGAAGCAGGATCCCCGCTGAGCAGGGAGCCCAATGCAGGACTCATCCCAGGACCCTGGGATCACGATCCGAGCCAAAAGCAGACGATTGACAGACTGAGCCACCCAGGTGCCCCTTCCCCCAACCCAATTTAATTTCTAGATATACTGGAAGAAAAAAAAAACAAACCTTCTTTCAGGAACATGAAATTAACTATATAATTTATAACACACTTCAATCCCTTCATTCTGTGGTATGTAAAATTACTTACTTCATTGTACAGTTTTTACTTTTACCATGAAGAAGTTGGTGCATGTTGGTATACGCAGAGATGGGATCCACAGTGTACCCTGTGCTACGTGACTTTGTAGTGAGTGGTGTGGCCCAGGTTTCTTGTCAGCATGCCTGTGCTACCAATTGCTGGGTGATGACCTAGTTCTCTCACCCATCATCTCTGTTTGGATGACGAGACCCCCCTGTACAGCATGCCGTGGCCTAACCTGGCTTCCTGTGTATTTAGTGCCGTGTTGCCAGATGAAACCTGCTTCTGTTTTGTTCTCAGTAATCCACCCACTCGCCTTTGATTATAAATACAAATGCAAACATGAGCATTTAAACCACATGACCTAACATAACTATGAGGGAGACATCCAGATGACCAAATATGTTCGGTTTAGATTCTCATTAAGAATGCAAAATGTAAAAATTCTCATCGAGAATTCTCAGATTTCTGAGAATGCATCTTAGGACCCCAGAACTATGCGTGGGAAGTGCTGCCTCAGTTTGCAGACACTGGCCAATGTACTCTTGACAATGATTGGCATTCTAAAAAGAAATACTGGTTATATTTTTATTATTTTTTGAACTGAATAGTTGATTCATTTTTGTTCAAGAATGGTGGCCTTCAAACTTTGGATTGTGACCTACTGTAAGAAATGAATTTTATTATTTATTTATTTATTTATTTATTTAAAGATTTTATTTTTTTATTTGACAGAGAGAGACAGCCAGCGAGAGAGGGAACACAGGCAGGGGGAGTGGGAAAGGAAGAAGCAGGCTCCCAGTGGAGGAGCCTGATGTGGGGCTCGATCCTGGAATGCCGGTATCACACCCTGAGCTGAAGGCAGACGCTTAATGACTGAGCCACCCAGGTGCCCCAAGAAATGCATTTTAAATAGTAACCTAGTATGTAAATATACAAATATATATACACACACAAGAGAAAAAGTTGTTTCCCAAAATATATGGAAATTTTGGTATTTTCTGTTCTATTTCATTCTTTTAACATGTTGCTTGTGACCCACTCACTTATTTTCATGACCCACAAATGGGCCATGACACGGACTTTGGAAATTGTGTTCCAGAGATGGCTTGTTGTTGAGTGTGAGCTGACTGGTAACTTTGGTGGGTTCTCACAGCCCTTTCATAGTAGGAGCATGTTGCCTTCCTCTCAGTGCTGGGTCCAGGGCAGGCTTTCCATGCCTGGGGCATCACCTCGGGAAGGGTCTCAGTGCCATGGGGCCTGGCAGGAGGTGAAGGCCGAGCCCTTGTGTTGGCTGTCTGGGCACTTAAACAGCTTTGCATTTGACAACTTTCGTCCTTCCCTGGACTGGCTGCTGCAGCTGACAACTCTGCCTGAGAGGGAAGGTTTGAACAAAGACAATAATTCAATTTGAGTGTCCCTGAATTATGTCTTTGTCTCTGCTCTTGACAGAACAGAAGGAAGTTGTTCATTATTAAGGATGCCAGCTGCCCATGGATTGATATATCTGTAGCCAGGGCTGGCTCACTTTCAAGTAGGTAGAGAGGTGGCTCCCCAGTCGGTGTATTCGGAAGGGGTCCAGAAAAGATTTTCCTTAAAATGCTTACAGATCCCTAGGTGCCTAAAATTTTATGATTAAATGTTCATTCTTTTAAATTCTTATAAGCTTTTTGGTCTCTCAGAATTCCAGATCAATATAAAAATGTCCTTAGGAAAGAGAATACCTTAAGATTGTATCAGATAACATTTAGTGGGGATTTGAAAAGCTCTGAGAGCCAGGGGTGGGAGTGGAGGAGGGGTACGGGGATCTTAGAGGTCTGTCCACAGGAACAGAGAAGGCTGCAGGCACCCGTGGAGGTGTTTGTGTCTAATGGTCATTTGAAAGTTATTTGAAGTTGTGGAGCTCTTTAAATGTTTCTATGAGAATGTTGAGAAGGCCAGGTAGCTTGGGGTGGACTTGAGTGGGGCTTAGGGTTGAGGCTACTGATGCCCAGCAGACGTGGCCATAACTCTTACAGCCACTTGCTACTCAGGGATTTTGTGGCCGGTATCGTCCAGTGGCTTGTGTTTTGTTAACACATTTATTCCCTGTAGACGACATGACAGAAGTACGCTACCCACGGTTCACAGCGGTTACTTGGGCATTTTCCCTTAATCTTAGCTTTCTGATTGCTCAGATCACTACAGTTCAATTGCACACCAGTTTGTTTTTCCAGTTGTTAGTTATCCTAGAATTTAGAGCCAGAAAAGACCTGCGTGATGCTCTGGGTCAGTGTTTTTTCAAGCTGCTGTTATCTACCCATTCCTGGGTCATTAAATCAGCTTCATGGGTGTTGCTGACAGAGACTGTTGGTGGTGGAATGGCTGAGAACCCCATAAATATTTACCTTCCCAACCAATCGTCGTGTGTCACAAATATGCCACATGTCCTGATGGGTAGCCATGGGCACAATATATTTCATGTGGTAGAGATACAGTAATTTTTTATCTGACAAATATCAGTGTCAATTAGGCACCTATTGTTTATAGGTACTGTAGTGAGGGGCAGGGATACAAAGGTGAGTAAGCCGTGGGCCCTGCCTGGAGATGCTCAGGTGACCATGGGGAAGCCAGGCACAGAGGTTATTGTGATAGTGTGGTGGTCGCGTGGTGAAGTATGCGGTTACCTCCTCCTTATCCTGGTGAGGTTCCACTCCGGAGAAGCCGTGCGCTGGCTGATTCCCCTGGACCCCGCACCGCTGAAAAGCTGCGGGGTGTGTCTTTGAGAGGACAGAAAACCATCCGCTGGGGTCAGAAAGTAAGACCAGGGAGGGCTTCCAGGGAGAGGTGATAGCTCAGTTTACCTTGTGTAGTGGGTTGAAAATTTAATCCATGCCCTAATCCCTGGAACCTAGGAATGTTCCCTTATTTGGAAAAATGGTTTATACAGATGTGATGAAGTGAAAGATTCTGAGATGAGATCACCCTGGATTTTCTGGGCGAGCCCTAAATCCAATGGCAAGCGTGCTGGTAAGCGTGAGGCATGAGGAGATCTGACCCAGATGGAAGAGGAGGCCATGTGACCAGGGTGGCAGAGATTGGGGTGATGCGGCCACAAGTCGAGGAATGCCAATGCTGCAGCCACCAGAAGCTGGCAGAGACAAGGAGCGGTTCTCCACAAGAGCTTCTGGAGGGAGTGCAGGCCGGCCCACACCTTGATTCTGGACTTGTGGCTTCCACAACTGTGAGAAAATAAACTTCTGTTGTGTTAAGCCACCAGGTTCATGGGAATTTGTTTTGGCAGCCCAGGGAAACTTTTTTTGGGGGGGTCCTCTAGCTTAGGGACTGCCACAGGGGCACAAATTTTTCTGAAAATAATTTTAATATAGACTATTTAATATAGTCTGGGAGGAGTGCCTGGGTGGTTCAGATGGTTAAGTGTCTCCCTTCGGCTCAGGTCATGATCCCAAGACCCTGCGATCCAGCCTCATGTCAGGCTCCCTACACAGCGGGGAGCTTGCTTCTCCCTCTCTTTTACAGCTCCCCCTGCTTGTGCTCTCCCGATCTCTCTGTCACATAAATAAATGAATCTTAAAAAAAAAAAAAATGAAGAGTGGTCTGGGCGAAATATAACTATTATGGCAGGATTTTAACATGGAGTGTAGGATCCTTATAGTATTCACAGCTGTGTTTTAGGAAAGTCCATAAATTCACTGAAATATGCAAAACACATATACTGTAATAATAGTACATGCTATATAGTAATAGTATATGTAATACTATATGCAAACACTTTTTTTTTTTTTTTTTTTTTTTGGAGAGAAAGAAGAGAGCCTGGATTTCCATAGGCAGGACCTACTGAAGGGACGGCTGTTTCTGGAGAGTACCGAGGAGGAGGCAAAGCCCTGTTTGGAAAGAGACAAGTAAGCTGTCTCGCTGGAGCACAGATTTTGTGAGAGGGAGTAACAGGGCGTAGGGCTGGAAAGTTTGTAACTGACTCCTTGCCTTTGTGGTGGTTTGAGTAACAACTTGTTTTTAAAGGTGATAAACTATCATGTGATAGTTCATAGTACTGCCTCTTAGGTAATGGCTGTTAACACTGGGTGACGAGGCAAAAAATAGAGGATGAGACGGCTACGCTCTTGTGTGGATAGATGGAGAGTGTAAAGTTTTCCTGATTATTGCCCCCTGGAGAGAGCCATACACACCCCCAGAGGATCACTTTAGTCCCTTGCCACATCTTGTTTGTGAACTTGCAGTTGTCACTGCATTTTCCTAAAAAGATATATTTTAATGGCATTAAAAAAATTTATTTATTTGTTTGTTAATTTATTTATTTATTTTTCCGTAAGCCGTACACCGGACATGGGGTTCGAACTCACGACCCTGAGTTCAAGCGTCTCATGCTGTACCTACTGAGCCAGCCAGGTGTCCCTATTTTCTTTTTTAAAGATTTATATATTTTTTTGAGAGAGAGATTGAGCACACACACACACACACACACACACACACACACACAAACGTGCGCACACTCCAGGGGGAGGGAGAGGGGGAGAGAGAGAGAATCCCAAGCAGGCTCCACACCCAGCGCAGAGCGGGGCACTAGCCCCAATCCCACAATCCTGAGATCATGACCTGAGCCAAAACCAAGAGTCAGACGTTTAACCCACTGAGCCACCCAGGTGCCTCTGTTTTCATGGCATTTTATTTCCTAGAAATTATCAATTAATGTATAATCATTCCTGTGACGTGTAGTGAACATCTTTAAACCCGATGAAGAAAATCACGTTCCTCAACACAAAACTAGCCTATTCTTTCAGAGATTCAGGAGTTCAGATTCTAGAACAGACTTGCCCCACATTATGCTCTTTCTTGGAGAAGAACTGGACCATTTGATACCTTATTATTTTCTTTAATGGGATAGAATTTAGTAGTGAGTACATTTTAGGATCAAATTAAATTTTATTTCTTTGGGTTGAGAAATAGCAGCTAAAGGTCTTGTGTCTCCTCAGCTGTCTTTGTGACCTGCATGATATCTTCTTATATCTTTGTTCCCCTCCATGCCCCCAATTTCACATATACTCATGTTTTATGGTTTTTAATTGTTAGTTTTTATTACAGAGATAATTCAATCTTATTATAAACATTTCAAATGGCAGGTTTGAATATATTGCTCCTTAATACTGAGCTGGCCGCAAACCTACTTTTCACTTTGCTGTGGTCTGAATGTCCCCCCAAAATTCTTTGTTGAAACCAATCCCCAACGTGATGGGGTCCTTGGAGGTCAGGCATTTGGAAGGTTATTGGCTCATGAGGGTGGAACCCTCATGAAGGGGATGAGTGCCCTTATGAAAGTGGCCCCAGAGAGCTCCCTTCTTCCTTCCACCATGTAAGGACACAGTGGAAAGGTGCTGACTCTCACCTGGCACAGACTCAGCCCGCACCTTGATCCTGGATTTGCCAGCCCCCAGAACTGTGAGAGAGTAAAGTTCTGTTGCTTCATGCCACCCAGTTGGTGTCCATTTGTTACAGCAGCCCCAGGAAACTGATACAAGAACAGAAGTATGTCTCAGTCCATTCAAGCTGCTCTAAGAAAATACCACCGATGGGGTGGCTTACGCAACAACAGGAATTTATATCTCACAGTTCTGGAATACGGAAGTCCAACGTCAAGCTGTTGGCCGGGCAAGCTCCCCGCAGGGGTTCTAGGGGAGATTCTCCTCCTTCACTCTTCCAGCTGCTGTTGGCCCCAGGTATTCCTTGGCCTGAGGCCACATCACTCCAGTCTTTACTTCTGTCTCACATCACCGTTTCCTCTTCTGTGCGTCTCTGTGTGTCTGTGTCCCCACACTCTCTCTGCCTTTCTCTTACAAGGATACGTGTGATTGCATTTAGGGCCCAATAAGGCAATATTCACTCTTATGCTGTGTAAGTTAATACTCACAAGTTCTGGACATTAGGATGTAATGTAACTTTTGGGGGACCACCATTTAACCCACTAACCACTGTTAAAGAAAAAGTTATTCTGACACATGTTAAAATGGTAGAGAAGACTTCGTTCAGCATAGGTGTCAGAATTGTGATAGTTGTCAAGACTGTTGCAGTGTGGGGGAGAGATCGGGCTCAACCCCGAATATAGCAAGAATAACTGGGGATTCATAGGATAGGAGCAGGATGGAGGATGGATGGAAAGCTACTAAGAGGAGACATCTAGGTAGGGGGACTTCTTACCAAGCCAACGGGATTCTTGCTGAAGGCAGGCCAGGGTGATCCGGTATTACGTAAAGGATGGTGTGGGATGAGGAATTTGATCAGATAATGAAGGCAATCCAAAATTAAGGGTGGGAGGATTCTATCTACACCGACTTAGCAGGATTTTTGATAAATCTGGACTATGCAGACCTGGCAAGGATGGGGGCCAAGGTAAGTTGGGTCGAGGAGAGAGTCTTTGTCACAATCCTTTAAACAGTATTTTCCAGACTCAGAAAAGAGAAAACCCATGTTATCGGCAACCGAGCTTGTGCTGGTGGGGAAATTTCTGCAGCCTCGTGCAGCTGCTGCCTAATTGGAGAAGTGGCTCCACGCAGGATTCTCTGGTCTCCTGCAGTCCCTTCCTCCAGCCTCTGCAGACCTGCCCTCCCAGTGTGGACATGCGGGCTTCATTGAGGGTCAGCTTACAGGGCAGTCTGCTCCCCAGCCCCTCAGTTATAAAGGAGCACCTGCCTGTGTGGATGTTATTGTTTGCTTTCAAACTACAGGAAAAATAAAACACCCATGAGGGCTGATGTTAGGAAACTCATTGCAACATCAGAGAGAATGTTAGATAAATCATAATGTGGGAAGAGGAAATGGATTGTTGGTTTTGGGCCTAGACTGGGAACATTTGGTGACTGATAAGCCCCGTGGCCATTCTAAGGACCTGATTAGCATGAACTCTGTGACTTTAGGAGTGGGTGCAGAGCTGGTCCAACTTTAAGACTAGGCATCTGTGGGAGGAGGGTATGGGGGACCAGCTTCCATAGCAGGGGAGGAGGGGTCGGCCTTCAGAACCCCAAGGTGACCTCATTCCTCAGGCGTGTTGCTGGACTCACCTGTGAGCAGGTAGATGCTGGCCTGTGTCAGGCCTCGGACTCTGACAGGTAGTGAATAAATGAAATCCACTGAACTATTCTGTAAGTAGCTCCCACAGGTGCTTTGGGGAATGCGAGGCCCTGCTTTCATAGTGTTTTCTGGGAGTCTTCTATAAGCTCATTTTTCTACTCCAAGACGAGACAGTAGTGCTTCTTACTTGTCAAACTGGAACTCTTTGATCGAGCTCAGTGCAATTCAGGACTCAAATTCTATTGCACTAACTCACATTTATTGAACAGCAGGCCTATGCTGCATGCTGTCTAGGACACTTGTTCTCTGTCTCATTTACACCTATGAGTTATCGATACTAACTCCATTTTTTAAAGTGAGGACACTGAGGTCAAACCTAACTTGCCCAGGCCCTCCCATATGGGGACTGTGGGTGGGGACTGGACCCTGGGCTCTGGCTCTAGACCCGTGTGTGCTCGGGTGCAGGTCGGGTACAGAAGGGAGAATAACGCTGGAGCCAACTGATGGCCACCTTCAGGTCCTTAGGCCATCTTACTAGTAAGCCTGTGGAAGAATGGAAAGTTTGGAATTGTACTTCTCCGGGTCTTAGGAAGAAGCATGTTGCTTTTTTTTTTTTTGAAGTACTTAGGAGTTTCATTTGGAAAGACGGTATTTGAATGGATAGCAGAACAGAATTCCGTGTATGAAGGGGTGTGGGGCATCTGGTACATAGAAGGTGAGATTCTGTTGGAGTGATGAAGGGCTGTCAGAGGGCAGAATAAATCACCAGCCATGATCCTGTTTATGACAGACCTGCAGGACGTTAACTGAAGTCCACGTGTAAACTCAGAAATGTAGGAAGTATGAAGCATGGTGCCACCCCACCCCAGGAAATCTGTCTCCTTCCCACTTCCCTGGGGAAGTTTAAAATTTAAATCCTACTGTCTGGGGTGCCTAGGTGGCTCAGTCTGTTAAGTGTCCGCCTTTGGCTCAGGTCATGATCCCAGGGTCCTGGGATCGAGCTGCACATCGGGCTCCCTGCTCAGCGGGCAGCCTGCTTCTCCCTGCCCCTCTGCTTCTGCCCTTGCTTATGCTCACTCACTCTCTCTCTGTCAAATAAAATAAAATAAAATAAAATAAAATAAAATAAAATAAAATAAAATAAATAAAATAAATAAAATAAAATAAAATAAAATAAAATAAAATTCCTACTGTCTGTCTTTCAAGTGACAATGAACAAACTTTTATTAAAATAGTGTCAGAATTCGGGAAACTTCAGAGTTTATAATAAGAGGTTTGTTACAACATCTAAGTGTAAACTCTACTGGTTATTGTTTGATAGACAATATTGATGAAAAATTAGGGTTGTTTTACCTCTTTGCAGCAGACAAAACTTCTTCCCCAAACATAATGCCTCCTGCTCTGGATGGCTTTGTAGCTTCCTTTATTCTGTTTTGGTATAAATTCTAACTTGTCAGAGACGCTTCCTTTTACAAAAGAAAATTAGGTTTCTTGTTTTCATTTTGCACATTTTCTTTCTTTCTTTCTTTTTTTTTTTGATTGAAGTATAATTGGTGTGCACGACTCTGTTAGTTTCAGGTGTGCGTCATAGTGATTGATATTTTTATATATTACAAAATGATCCCCATGGTAAGTCTCGTTACCATTTGTCACCATCAAATTTATTACAATATTATTGATTATATTTGAAGTTTCAAATTAATTTTCCTTACAAGGTAGATTTAATCTGAGGTGCTTTTGAATGGAGTAGATTCTCCCTAAAGTTTAAAAAATAAAATTAGAAAAATAATTACTTTGTTGCTTAGCGCAACCTGATGATTTAGGATATTTAAAATTGAATTAGGGGTGCCTGGCTGGCTCAGTCAGTGAAGCATGCGACTCTTGATCTCAGGGTTGTAAGTTTGAGCCCCATGCTGGGGGTAGAGATTACTTAAAAATCTTAAAAAAAAAGAAAAAAAAAAGAAAGTTGAATTAGAAACTTTAAACTACATTTATTTATTTTTTGTTTATTTATTTGGCATACTTTTTCTCTGTCTTTTACTTTGTAACTTCTGGAAACAAAGGTATGGATTATCTCGCCTTTGCTGAGTTCTCGCACTGCAGGAAGCACTTGGACTGTTTCAGTGGGATCAACCACAGACCTATTTGCTGTTTTTCTTTTTTCTATTTCCCATTTTCAGATGCGTAGAAACATGACAGGAAATGGTATATATGACTACACACTGCTTTTCTGTGATGCTGGTTCAGAACCTTTGAAATCCTTGGAAAGTGTCCTTTTGTCAAAATCTTTTTTTATTTTTTTTATTTTTAACACTCCTGCAAGTCTTGTTTTCCCAAGTATAGTACTAACAAGGAGCAAGGTGCATCTCTCTCTCTCTCTCTCTCTCTGTGAGGGTGTGTGTATTCAGATGAGAGGAGGGGCAGAAGCAGAGGGAGAAAGAGAATCTTAAGCAGGCTCCACCCTCAGTGTGGAACCCCTCCTGGGCCGATCTCACGACCCTGAGATCTTGATCTGAGCCAAAATCAAGAGTTGGCCACTTCACCAATTGAGCTACCTTGGCGCCCCTCCCCAGAACCATTTTTAAAATAGCTTTATTGAGGTATAATTTACATAGCATAAAATTTATCCGTTATAAGCCCGCAGCTCACTGATTTTTTTTAGCAAATTTATACAGTTGTGCAACCATCACCTCAACCCGTGTTAGAACATTTTCATCACTCCAGAAAGTTTGCTTGTGCCCATTTGCAGTCAGTCCCCACTCCCACTCTAGCTCCAGGCAACCGTTGGTCATCTTTCTGCCTCTGTCAATATGCCTTTTCTAAACATTCATATAAATGGAATCACACAGTCTACAGTTTCTTGTGTCCCATTCCGCATGCCTTTCAGGTTCATCCATGAGGTACGTATCAGTATTAATTCCAGAGCTATTAAAAAAACACCTTTCTATTGTGGCAAATTTCAAAGTTAGAGAGACTAGCAAAATCACCCACATGTAGCTCACTCCCAGATTCAATAATTACAAACTCATGATCAGTCTTGTTTCATCTAGTGCCCCCTCTGCTTTTCTCTCCCCACTCCCTTACTTTGGGATTATTTTGAAGCCAATCCCAGATGCAATATCACTTAATTTGTAAATAGTTTTGTGTATGCATTTGTATTTCTCTTCTGTTTTTCTATAGCTAAGGAGCTAAATATTTTTTAGAAAATGTGGGTACTTGGGTTAAAGGGGAAGATGAGAGGGCTACACATTAAAATAACTAAGACGTAACACTCCCGCTATGTTCAGGGTACTACATGTGGCGATCTAGGTTACAGTGATACATACGTCTTGTCTGTCCACTAGGTCTGCAATATAAAATAACAGTACCTAATTCAGACATCACTCTGTGTTGATAATAGATTTTTCTTCTGTTTTTTTTCCTTGTGTGTATTTTGCTTTTATGCTAAAAATCAAGTTTTATTTTAAGAAGAGAAATACATTATGAAGAATGATATGACATCTTCTCTTGAAGCCTATTATAGCGGAGATAAAAGCAGATAATTTCAAATTTGCTTCATACCAGAAATGGTAATTTAGGTGAGAATACTGTGGTCATTGTTTCTGTTGATTTAGGAGCCCAATTGGCTGCAGAGTAGATGGATTCTTATTTGAATTAAAATGGGCAAAGAGAAATAAACTCCTGCTTAGCTTTACAGACCACTTGTTAATGTTTTCAGAATTATTGAATACAAAACATAAGCCAGCTCCTTTGTGGAATGTGAGCACTGTTGAATAAAGATGCCTGTGGCGGACACCTGAGGTGGGCTCTCTCGCCTCACCTGAGGCCTGTCCTGGGTTCCTTCTTCCGTCTAGCCATCCTCTTACGGCAGAGACTAGAAATCTGAATGTTCAGTTGTCCTAACTCTCCTAGTCAGGGTGGCATGTGATGCAGTTCGGCCAGTGCAGTCAAGCTCAAGTCTGCTGAGGAGGGCTTCCCTTCATGAATGAAAAGACTTACCCAAGGTGGAAAAAACCTTTGGCTCTTTTGCTCTCTTCCTGCCTGGAACCTGAATGTGACATCTGGAGGGAGAGCAGCCGTTTTGAACTCATGAGCTGACATGAGGATAAAAGCCGTCACACGAAGGATGGCAAAGCACAGAAATAAAAGGGAGTCTGGGGTCCCAGGGGTGTTATTGAACGGTTGCTCACTGTACCCTGCCTTCCTCAGGGCTTCTTCATATGGGAGAGAAGTAAGCCCTACCTAGTGAAGCCCGCTTAGTCTATTTTTTGTTATTGTTTGCGGCTGAATGCATTCTTCTGTGTCGATAATTCTGTGTTTGTAGCTTTTTCCCACCTCAGAGCAGTTTCACACCTGAAGTGGTTCTGACCTAATTATGGACTTGGGAAATTTTAAGCATGGGAAATCCTAGAAATTATCTAGTGCAGTGGTTGTCAACCAGGGGGCGGAGGTCACTGTCTGCAAGGTGCTACCGTTATTTAGCAGCTAGAGGCTAGGGGAGCTGACAGCCCGTATTGTGTGGGGCAGTCCCACAGCACAAATGTTGCTGTGCAAAATGCCAGTAGTGCACGATAAGAAACACTGACGTAGTCTACTTCCCTGATTTGGTCCTAGACAGGGAGCAAGGCACCCAGGGTTCTGGAGACCCTGCTGCCCTAGTTTGGACAATCTAGAGAGAATCCCCGAAGTCCCTTTCCCATGCCTCTCCTCAGTTTAGCCTGGCTTCCCTTCCACCTCTGATTCGGCACCCTCCTTGATCCCTCAAACCTGCAGCTTCTGGGTTGTGTTCCAAGTGGAAGGCAGAGGCACTGCAAACTAGGGAGTAAGGAGGAAAAGCATGAAGTGCGCATCGAAATCCCTTAAGCCTCTACAAAACCAAAAAGTCTCTGAGGCATCTGGGCTTAGCGTTTTTGTTCACCGTCTCCAGATATTCCATCACCTCCCCGTTTTATGAGGTCTGGGCTTGGGTGATATTGATGACTATGACAGTGAGAGAGGTTGTGGGTCACCTTTTCTGCCCCCAGTGGCTTAGTCTTGCTCCGCTGCTGGCCTTGAAGGGGGCAGAGGCAAGAAGCAGAGGCTCTAGTCACCTAGACAGCTTTTGGTCCCTGGAGGAGCAGCCCAGGGCTGAGCTCTAGAGCTTCTAGCCTGGCGTCCTGGAGATAGTCGGGTGCTGCTCTCTTGTTTTGTTCTTCTTACCCAGAGGTGAGATTCCAGGGAAAGAGGCCAGAGGCTGCTTGCCCTGCAGTATCCAGGATAGAAATGCTACCCTGAAGTTCCCACGCCAAAAAGTGAAAGTGAGATATACCATGGTTAGAAAAATACATCAAGCTGCAGAGTTTTCACCAGGCAGTCTAACTATTAACAATATAATAGGATTAAAAACAAAATTACCAATAAAAAGTGCATTAAAAGTGGATGGTAACTGGAATCAAAAAGGTCCTGGTGTGTCTTCTTCAGTAAGCCCCTGAATTTCTGAGAGTTCTCACAGATAATAGGGGTAATAGCATAATAACCATCTCTCAGCTCCTGAGTGGAGATTAAAGGGGATGTGGGATGGGAAAGCACTTTGGAATTGGTAAATGGCTGTACCAGAGTTAATTACTGTTCTCATGAGAGCAATGATGCTTTTAGTGGCTTTGGGCATTAATAATAGTCAAAGGTTGTGTAGCAGGATGATGGGTCACGGTTTAAGTTTGTGTTGGTTCTTGTCGTATTTTGATTTATTAGGACCAACTGAATTTATTTCAGGCCAAGGCAGTGGGTTAAGGAAGCAATAAAGATAATAAGGATGCACTTAGCAGAGTCAGAAGAGGATTGTACCCAGCTGAGTCATACTTCTTTCCAGCACAGAGAGACACAGCTGTCACTGTGTCTGAAAGACACTTTGCTGCGAATGTGCATCAGGATGGGGCTTGCAGTTGAGGCCATTTCTTAGGAGCAGCTTTTTTTTTTTGCATCATACTTGCACAGCACATCGTCAGACTGCTTCTTACTGAGGTTGACTTCCTTTACATGGTACATAAACCCTACCCACAAAAATCAAGACTTAGATTGACCCAATTGTTTTCTCTTCTGGAAGCACCGGCCTTGTTTCTAAGTATTTCCGGTGTTTTGCCCTTTAAGGAGAAGACACTTATAAAAACAGAAAAATACTTTCAGCAAAAAGTCTCTTGTGTCTCCCCTCCGCAGCTTAAGCTCAAATCAATGGGGCTCGATCTACATTCGCATTCAAAAGGGAAATGCCTTCTTGGCAAGTCTTGGGTTACTTGGAACTCCTTCGGCTTACTTCAGCATTCCTTAGGAACGCATTCCTTTGAAGAGCTCAACAGGACTCCCCGCCTGGAGAGCACTCAGCTTATTCAGGGCATTTAGTTTCTGTCTCTAACCAGCAAGGCACCTTTCTGGAAGGAAACAAAACATAACAAAATGCCTGTCAACTGTGTATCTGCAGGAGCTTTGCATTAAAGAAACGTGCTCAGTGATTGGGGAGGGGCATTCTGGGTGATATCCGTTTGGAGACGCTGGAAAAGAATCTTTCTCACACTGGAATGAATGGGCTTTTGTGGTTCATATGGTAGTGCTGTAAGATGCTTCTTTTACATGCCTTTCTCATTGAAAAGACCTTGTGCTAATGATGTACTATATGTGGGCTAACTGAATTTAAATTTAAAAATAATAATTAAAAAAAGAGAAGACATTGTGGGTGCTAGTTTTTTAATATAGGAAAGTTATCTTCAGGGGCGCCTGGGTGGCACAGCGGTTAAGCGTCTGCCTTCGGCTCAGGGCGTGATCCCGGCGTGATGGGATCGAGCCCCACATCAGGCTCTTCTGCTATGAGCCTGCTTCTTCCTCTCCCACTCCCCCTGCTTGTGTTCCCTCTCTCCCTGGCTGTCTCTATCTCTGTCGAATAAATAAATAAAATCTTAAAAATAAAAAAGAAAGAAAGTTATCTTCAAAAAACAAGTGAAGCAATGACTTGAGTGGTGCCGATAACATTGTTTTCCATCCCACCACTTACCACAGACCTTCTCTTCTTTTAACTGGTCCAGTTTCTCAGTCGCTCCCTTCCATTGGTTTCCGGTTGGCAGCTACCATACACAGCACAGTGCCCTAGCCCCTGCAACAATTTAATGTTGACACTAAATTACACTTGCCCTAAAACTTCCTTTTATTCCACTTCTCTCATTGGTTATTAGAAGTTTGTAGTTCTTGGGGCACCTGGGTGGCTCAGTCAGTTAAGCGTCTGCCTTGGCTCAGGTCATGATCTCAGGGTCCTGGGATTGAGTCCCACATAGGGCTCCCTGCTCAGGGGGGAGTCTGCTTATTTCCCTCTCTCTGCCTCTGCACCCCCGCCCCAACTCCTGATCTCTCTCTCTCAAATAAATAAATACAATTGTGGAAAATAAAAAGAAGTTTGTAATTCTCCTGAGGTCTGCCACATTTCTTCGTAGTAACAGTGGTGATCATTATGATAGTCAGATCTGGGATTTATACTGCCTGTTTATTTTTAAAATGGTTTTTGGTTTCATATACATATATGTTATTTTATAATACATAATAACATATAATAATGCATATGTTATTTTAAGTAACATTACCATAATTAACATAACCATAATAAAAGTAACCTAACTGTAATTATCTCATGCAGAATAACCATTTCAATATCTCAATAAAGGTGGGAAAAGAAATAAGTCTAGATCCCTGTCTAACCAGGCTTACAGCCTAGTCTTATTTATTTTTTAGAAGACTGGGCTGATGAATAAATATTTTTTAAAGTCAGCTTTTAAGGTATATGCAGACTCGATCCTATATTCCTTACTTGACAGGACCCTTTTTGAGCTTTTGACTGTTGTTGAGAAAATACAGAGATTAAATCCCATTATGATAATAGCTACAGAAATGGGGGACTTACAGCGTGGCAGGTACTATTCCAAGTCTGTTATTTATATTAATTTGCTTAATTAAAAGAAACACAGAGTTCTCAACGTAGAGTATAACAAGAAAGACTGCCAATCTCTAGCTAATGGTCCACCTCCTCAAAGATATATTTCATTCAACAAAGGCAGGGGTGCAGGTAAGCTGCTTCCAACAAGCTCTCAGCCACCCTTTGCTGCTGCTGCTGCTGCTGCTCCTATTTCTGTATAAGCCTGTGCTGTAACCCACCCATTGCTCCCTCCCCAGCCTCCTCCAAGTGTTGCAGAGCCCATCCACCCTCTCTTCCAGCCCACAGGCTGCAGAATGCTTGGCCTGGACCCAGTATTCGTGCCTAAGTATAATTCGTAGAAGCCACCTTGCCGAGGTTAGTGATTGGGTTAAAAGTATAGAGCTCATTGGGCTGTGCCCATCTTTTTGCATTAGACTAGTGGGTGGATCTGATGCTTTTTGACTGCTGGGGCTCTCAAGAAAGGATTGGAAGAAGGACAAGGAGAATCCTCAGAAAGTGGGCTCCCACTGCTTCTCTGCCCAGTTAGGAAGCAGTGTCGATTGGGCCCAATGCATCTAAGGTGAGCACCTCTACTACATAGAGAAGAGGACAGCAAACCGTTAGACTCACATCAGTTCAAAACTTATGCATGCTGAATGTCTGTCAACCCTGAGATGTGGAAGGAGGGTTTCAGGTGCCCTGGGCAGAGTGCAGGCGGCTGAGTCAGACCTGAGTTTGGCCCCTACCACTGCTTCTTACTACCTGTGCACACACGGGCAAGCTCCCTATCCCTTAGATTCTTCATCCATTCATTAAATTCAACAAGTATTTATTAAGTGCCTACTATGTGGCTGATACAGCCTTGAACAAAACAATTCCTACCTCGTGGAGCTGGAAAAGGGTAAAAAAACAGTAAACAAAATAAATATATAGGTAGTGATAAATGCTAAGACTGCAATTGTAAATAAGGTGGTCAGAGAAGGCATCACTGATAAGGTAACATTTGTGCAAATACTTGTGGGAGCTCAAGGAGAGGGCATTTAGATATCTAGGTGAAGAACAGTTTACGTAGACAGTAGTGCAAAGGTCCTGAGGCAGAGTGTACCTTGTGTGTTGGCAGAGTAGCAAGGAGGCCAGTGTGGCTGGAGTAGAGTGAGCCAAGGGACTAGTAGGACGTGTGATCAGAGAGGAAAGAGGGAGCAGATCCCGGAAGTCCTTATAGACCATTCTGCAGACCTGAGCTTGTATTCTGGGTAATGTGAGAAGCTATGTTCGGGGAAAGGAGGTTTGAAGAGAAGAGGGACATGATCCAACTTAAGGATTAACAGGACTACCTTGGCAGTTGTGATAGGCATAGTCGGTTGTGGGAGGGGAAGGGCAGGAGCAGAAAGACCAGGCAGGAGGCTGTGCAATGTCCAGGTGAGACAGGATGAAGGCTCGGACCATTGATGGGAGTGGTGGAACCAGCAGAGGGGATTGAGTTCTGGGCCTATTTAATAATATCCACCTGGTTGCGTGGCTGTAAGTTTGAACAAGATGCATAGAGAGTGCTGGCGGCTACTGCTGCTTCCACGGGCTTGTTGTCTTGTAGGGCATGTGATATACACACGGAAACAGGTCAGGGATTTGTCTGTCCAGTCAGCAGTAACAGCATTGGGGGTGGAACTCAGAATTGCTGGCTTTGAACCAAAAGCATGCTTCCTGCCTTTCCCTTTAACTGAAAATCTAAACCACTGTGAAACCACAGCCTGGAAGTGCTCGGTTAAATGGCCCACACGGAGAAGAGCTGCTGCCGGCACACCTTGTTTTAGCCTCATCTTAGGCAGTGTGAGCTTCGACTCCAAAGCAGCAAGCCTGGTTTCCATAAGTCACGTGTGTCCCCAGGCAGGTTTGTGGCTGACTGGTTAATCAATTCATTAATTAATTTAAATCAACTTAATAAATTAACTTAAATCAATTTCAGAAATTCGTTACTTGAATACAAATTAAATTGTATTTAAGTTTAGCCTTATGGTTTGGGTTTTCCTGTGCCTCGTCCCCTCTTCCATTTGTCCCTTCGGTGCAGAGTTGGGCTGACCCTAACCCTGGCACTGTGCTCATTCTCCGCTTCCTTACCGGCTCTCTGTATTTCTGTTTCCTCCAGGGGCTTGTGCAGTTCCAGCACCTGCACCCATCTTGAAGTGCTCAGAGATTGGGGGTTTAGAGAGGACACACAGGATAGCTGCATGTGCATTTTGTAATATTTTCTAAAGATGCAGGATTTTTGTTGTGAATGCGTAAGGGCTGAGTGCAGGACACAGAAACCACTCCAGGTATTTTACGTGGGAGAGACAGGCATTGAGTGCTCACTGGTTTACCCAGCTCCAGGCTGGGCCCCAGGTGGTTCCCAGAGCAGTGAGGGACCGGCCTACCCGGGGGCTCCCAACTCAGAGGACGGTAACTGGGGCTGTGGGTTCAAGAGCCTACGCCCTGCCTGGTGCCAGGGATCAGGAAGCCTGAATTGAGAGACGGTTGCCAGCATGATGCCCTCCAGCACCCCCCAGAGAATGGGCCTACAAGGTCGCTACAGAACACCTCCATTTCCACACCTTGCTTGCGAGCAAACGCTGCACAGAGAAGTCCTCCACTTTGCTTCTAGCTTCCTAATTTTGCACAAGTGCCTCTACGTGGATCACATCCCAGTCTCTGGCTAGCAGGGTATGGGGACTACAAAATACAATTTTCTGTCCTCCAGCTAGGAGGAGAATGTGGTCAGGTTAAACAAGCTAATCCCAAGTCCTCATGACATGTCGCTTGTCTGCAGTGAATACCGTGGGGCCCTCTCCTTCCAACTATGTTGGTTTTGGTCTGTGTTGAGAAGATACACACCCAACTCTATATTTAACACTGAATCCAAATGTCAATATTTTCCAAGTTTATCTTTAGTACAATACTGTGTGCTTTGTAGTAGAGGAGCTCTTATAACCAGTTACATTGTGGTGACCCCTCTAAGACAGAGTGGACTCCCATTATTGACAGGCAGATACCAGTTATTTGTATTTGGGGAAAATAATGAGTCTGGATTGCCGTTTATCACAAAATGTTTTATGGTTCATGTCGTTACATTAAAAAACTAGGCTATGGGGCACCTGGTTGGCTCAGTCAGGTAAATGACCGACTCTTAATTTCAGCTCAGGTCATGATCTCAGGATTGTGAGATTGAGCCCTGCGTTGGGCTTCATGCTTGGGACGGAATCTGCTTGAGAGTCTCTCTCTCCCTCTGCCCCTCCCCCTCATGCTCTTGCTGTCTCTCTCTCTCCAAAAAAAAATCTTTAGTTTAAAAAAACCTAGGTTGGGGCGCCTGGGTGGCTCAGTCGTTAAGCGTCTGCCTTCAGCTCAGGGCGTGATCCCAGAGTCCTGGGATTGAGCCCCGCGTCAGGCTGCTCCGCTGGGAGCCTGCTTCTTCCTCTCCCACTCCCCCTGCTTGTGTTCCCTCTCTCGCTGGCTGTTTCTCTCTCTCTGTCAAATAAATAAATAAAATCTTTAAAAAAAAAAAAAAACCTAGGTTAGTTGCACTATTTATCTAAAAATTCATTATCAATGTTTGGTAAGAACCACAATTATAGCAGACTGATTTCACTATAAAAATATGATCTAGTGGGTGTCAGGTCAGGTAAAGATGAAGGAAAACGTGAACTGGCCTCGACACCGGTCTGACCAGTTCACATTCTCTGCAGAAGTATCCATTTCTTGCAGCTTTGTGTTGAGTATGTTTTGTAAAAGTTCATCAAATTTCTTTGACCATTACCTGATAAGGCATCAGGGAATTCAGCCAGCCTAATTAGCTTGGGAACTAAATCAGACAGAGCGAGTGTACAGCACAGCAGAGTAGGTGCCTTCATCTGAAGAAGTAGGTTACTGTTGATCTAACAGTAATTTCTTATCAATCACGGTGTTCCTGAAAAACACCCTGACTGATAAAACTGAAACTGGCAGATCGCCGTCTCCTTGAAAATTGGAAGTTAGGGTAAAAAATGAGTAACATAGCACACATACATTTAATACTACTTGATACACACAAACATGCACTTTATTTATTTTTAAAGATTTTATTTATTTGTCAGTGAGAGAGAGAGAGAGAGCACAAGCAGGGGAGCAGCAGAGGGAGAAGCAGGCTCCTTGAGGGAGCCCGATGTGGGGCTCAATCCCAGGACACCGGGATCATGACCTGAGCGGAAGGCAGATGCTTAACGACTGAGCCACCCAGGTGCCCACAAATATGCACTTTAAAACATACATGGTATATAATGTTCTAAAGATATCTGCTTTCAAAATAGACTATATTCCTTGGTCACCCTTGTAAACCATCTCTTCTGTTGTTCAGAAAATGTTCCTGCAACGGTGTCATGGACTAATCTAGCTGTCAGTTTTATGTTATGTTTTATGTTGTTTTCCCCCCAACATTTGATTATGAAAATTTTTCTACATAAAGCAACGTTGAAAAAATTGTACAGTCAACACTGTATAACTGTCACCTAAATTCTATCAATATTTTGCTAAAATTGTTTTATCAAGGACTTATAGGTGCTTTGTTACTGACAAAGTCAGTTAGTTATGGCTGTATAACAAATTACTCCACACTTAGCAGTTTATTTAGAAAAATAAGCTTCTATGACCTCACATAGTTACTGTGAGTCTGGAATCTGGGATTAGCCTCCCCGAGTGGTTCTGGCTTGGAGTCCCTTGTGAGGTTGCAGTCCAGACTCTGGCCAGGACTACTGTCATCTGCAGTTTGACTGGAGCTGGACTGTCTACTTCCAAGAGGACTCACTCACATGGCGGTTCACTCGAACCTTAAACGATGGCACAACGCGGTGTGAGACGGGTGCTGTTGATACTAAGTGACCCAGAAATGGTGGGGAATTCAGGGAAAGCTTTACCTTGCAGGTGGCACTTGCCTGCAGCCTGTACCCATGGGCGTGGCGTTCCAGCCAGGAGGGATGATGACACAAGGTGCAGAGAGAGAAATCATACGGAGTGCACAGCAGAATGAGAGCACGCTCTGAGACACGGCCTGAGAGGCAGAGCAGGTTCGAGGTGATAGCTTACATTCGTGCAGGTGGTTTGTTAGCTTCTGGAAAGGAGGGGCCTCAGCTACTGAGACTGAGATCGTGATGTGGTCCTTAACGTTGAAAAACAGCATCACTGAGAGATTGCTTTTCCTGGCACACGCACATTTTTATTCACGCTTGGGTGTGTTCAGCGAAGGTTGTGATGTCGTGGATGACTCCCCGCTCTTTACAGCTTTGCTTTACTGACAGCCTTTTTCCCCCTCACAGCCTAGTTTCCTAATTTTTAAATTTGTACTTTTGTTCCTGACCGCAGAATAGGGCCAGACTGGACCACAGAAAGGTCCCTGGGAATGTTGGGCTCCTCTTAAACCGTGAGCATGACAGCTCCTGCCCCTCCGACACACGGGTGCAGTGCCCCCCAGGACCCCAGAGCGAAAGTGAAGGTGGGGGTGCTTCTGAGTGGTGTGTGGAGTCGTGTGCCGAGTGTTTTGAAGTCCTCACTCAACTGTGGGAGGAGGTGAGCTCACTACCCTCTGGGTGGAGGCCAGCTACCCTCTGGGTGACTGTTTACCGCTCTTACCACTCTGCTTGCAGGGGCGGGGGCACTTCCTTTGAAGTGTACTGGGACCTGCCTCTCTCCCGGCAGCTTCCTGGCATCGGCTGGCAGCAGGTGGGCGCTTTTCCAGGTCGGTAGGGTTAGGGTAGGTCTGCCTAGAGGGGAGAATCCAGGTGAGGTTTCCCTTTGTGAGCCAGGCAAGGAGGGGGGGGACCATCCTTTATGGTAAAAGAATAAAGAGTCAACAATGAAAAATACCTTGTTAGGTCAAGTCAGTGACTCATGAATCAAAGAATTCCAAGCTGTTAGTGCTGGAGAACCTTGGAAATCACCTTGTACAGCCCCTCTTTTTAAAGATAAGAAAGAAACCTGGAAGCCGAGGCTGGGCAGCTGGTTAGAGGCCAGGCCAACTACGGCCTGGGTCTCCTGGTTCTCTGAATAAAGGCTGCCCTTTGTGTTGGACCTACTTTGTACGTGTTGGCTTCTGTGCTGATACCTTGCACAGTGCCCATCCATTAACTATATTACAAAAATAAAAAGTGTTCCCTTTCAAAATTGTTTTCAAAATAATGTAAGCCATGTAGTACTTATGGTGTTAGGACCTGCCAGGTATGTTTCTAAGTTTCTCACAGATTGAAACACCCATTTAATCTTCTAACAAACCTATGAGGTATGTGCTATTACTCTCCTCATTTTGTGGATGACGAAACTGAGGCCCGAATAGATCAAGTTAACTTCTCTAAGTTGTGGTATGGCATCTGGCTAGTGCATGGCTGTACTGGGGTTCAGAGCCAAGCCCGCTGTTTCACAATCTGTGCTCTTCACCACACTGAGCCCTAATTCCCTGTGCAGACATTAGTGCTGCTTACTGAATGTGCAGAGCTTTCCGTTTTCTAGGCATGTGATGGACTTGCACTTCCTGGCCTCCTTGTGTTTGTGGGGCCATGTGACAACTTCTGGCCAGTGAGCTGTGAAAAGTGTGTTGTGTCACTTCTGGCCTAGATCATGTGGTCACTAGATCTCTCTTTCCCTGTGGCATGGAGACTGGCAAAGTTCCAGATGATGGTTTCTCTGTCGGCCTGGGCAAGTCAGAGAAGAAACAGCCCCCACCAACCCTAGGTGGACATTGCTTGAATGTGAAATGAACTTGTATTGTTTAGCCCCTGAGATTTTGGGTTTGCTTGTTACCTAGCTTATCCTGACTGATGTAATCTCTGATGTGCCTAACATTTTAAGGGGTACATTAGTAAATAAGTTGGACACTTAAAGATCTTTCCAAATAATTTATTTTTTTAGCCTCACTGGGTAGGATTCATTTTCTTCCTTGGATATAGAAGGTCGGTAGTACTATGGAAACTTATCCGTTTTGAGCCTTTATGTCCTATCTGTAAACTGGGATAAGGTAGTATAATGATATGAATAGTCTCACGATGGTTACCTGGAAGGCCGCAGGCAGAGTTCTTAGTGCAGTGCCCGACCCAGTAAATTGTTTGCTGCTGCTTTTCATATTATCAGTGATGCGGTCATGGTATTGTAGATGGCACGATTCCCTAGGGAACAAAAGAACCAAATTTAAATTAATCTTCTCTAAATTGCCCTAAGATTTTCTTGATGATTTGTGGCAAGTAACTGAATTTCCACGTACCTGTCATCTCCTGAAAAGGAGTTGAAGGAAAGGATAGAAAGGCCATGGATGGCGATGGCAGCAAAGACGATACTGCCTCCCTGTTTCATCTTCAGGGTGGTTCTCTCGTAGGCTTACCTTGACTGTTTGTCCCGAAGAATCCAAGTGGAAAGTGGCTGCAGGGCTACCTTCTAAGCCCGTGTGAGCCACTTAAACTTCAATGCGCAGATGTTGTAGATGGTAACAAGTATCTTCCACTTTGATAATCTTCACCACCAAAAAAAACTTATAGCAATTATTATTTTTTTTATAGAGTGCAAGGAGCTGTCGTTCTTTTATCTTTTCTTTCTTTTTTTAAGATTTTATTTATTTATTTGAGAGAGCGAGAGTGTGTGCACGCACGACCAGTGGGGACTGGCCATGGCAGCGTGAGAAGCAGGCTCCCCACTGAGCAGGAAGCCCAAGGAGGGGCTGGATCCTGGGACCCTGGGATCATGAGCTGGAGGCAGACACTTAACCAGCTGAGCCACCCAGGCGCCCCTACAGCAATTATTTTAAAAAAATCAGTAAATGCTGTATTTGCAAAACTCCAAGCACATCTGGTAGAGAGCCTGGGTCTCAGGATCAACAGACAAAGGGGCAGTGTTAAAATTTCTCTTCTGGATATGTCAGTTGTCCTACCCAACTCTCTCCACTCCCTCATGAACTGCCATGAGGCAAATCTAAGCCATCTGTTGCTTTTGTTTTTTAAAACAACTGTGAGTGTTGGGGCGCCTGGGTGGCTCAGTCGGTTAAGCGGTTCCTTCAGCTCAGGTCATGATCCCGGGGTCATGGGACCGAGCCTGGCATCGGGCTCCATGCTTAGCTCGGAGTCTGCTTGGGACTCTGTCTCTCTTCTGCCCTTCCCCCCAGTGCTCTCTCTCAATAACTAACTAAATCAATAACGATCTTTAACCCAACAGGGAGTGTCTCCATCTAAGTTGGGGCGGAGGTGCAGTCATGGGATGCAGAATTCCGGAGTTGTCACCGGGAGCCGGCGGTAGGGTCCGGAGGGCAGGGCTAGCGGCCAGGGTCGGCACAGCAGCACCATCTGTATTTTTCTGTTGGTGTGCACTGGATTTTGACTACGAGAAGATATTTACAGCACTTTACCAGTGTTGATGAAGCTTGGAAACTAATTTGTCGGCAGTGTCAGAAATGCCGCTAAGCTTAGCAACCGGCTGCTGCGGCACTTTTTACATCAATACCAATGTTCATCAAAGATAACTGACTGGGGGAGATTTCTCAGCTAACCTGCAAAGCAGAGTAATAATCCTCGTGGCCTTTCTTTTCTTAGAAAAGTGAGTGGTTTCCTTTCAGAAAATTGAGAACCAGAGGTTTAGAGCTTTACACATTTTTTTTCAATTAAAATATACCAATTGAAAAGTGCATAAATCACGAACCTACAGATGGGTAAATTTTCAAAAGTCAACAAAACTACCATCTGGATTAGGAAACTGAATGCTAGCAGTGGCCCAGCAGCCTCCCTCACATCCCTCCTTGTCACTACCTGCCTTCCTTCCCAAATCATTGTCCTGACTTCTTTTTTTTTTTTTTTAAAGATTTTTTATTTATTTATTCAACAGAGACAGAGACAGCCAGCGAGAGAGGGAACACAAGCAGGGGGAGTGGGAGAGGAAGAAGCAGGCTCATAGCGGAGGAGCCTGATGTGGGGCTCGATCCCACAACGCCGGGATCACGCCCTGAGCTGAAGGCAGACGCTTAACCGCTGTGCCACCCAGGCGCCCCCATTGTCCTGACTTCTAACATAATCCATTAGTTTTGCTGGTTTCAGAATTTTATATAAGAAGAATCATACAGCGTGTCTTTTCTGTGTCTGGTTTCTTCTGCGAAGCAGAATGTTTGTGAGATTTATTCATATGGTTGTGGGTAGTAATAGCTTATTGATTTGCATTGTTACACAGTCTGAATATATCATAATTTATATGTCCCTTCTGCTATTAATAGACATTTAAGTTGTTTTATGGCTTTTTAAAATTGTCTATACTGTATTTTAAATTTTATTTCCAATTTTTTTGTGCTACTAAAGCACTAAGCAATTACTAAGCAACTACTTCAGAACATAACCCAAATATTCTTGGTTGATTTCATTCTAGAATAGAGGGCATTAATGTTCATCTTAGGTCGCAATGAGCTTTACGGAAGAGACAGAGAAGTTTATACTTCATTATAAAGTAATTAAATGTTTCCCTATTTATGGCATGGTTAGGGATTCAGGATGCATTTGTTATTCTATAGATAAATTATTAAAATCATAACATAGGAAAATTTAATGTTCTAATTTGTGACAACAAGAATTATCAAACTCTGTCACATTTTAGTTATGTAAGTAATCAAATGATAAATGGAATTACATAATATATTTTGTGGAAACAGAGACAATTCACATCATCTCTATGTTTAGACAGGTTACCAATGACTCCTTTTACAGTGTTTTACTATTAAGAGTGATGCTACAATGAATATTCCCCAGATATCCTTTGATGCACAGGTGTCTGCATCTTTGTTGATTATATTTGTAGAATGGGAATTATTTGGGCATAGGATATGTGTGTGTTTGGCACTACCAAACAGTTTTCTAAAGTGATTTTACCGGCTCACTCCCCCCACCCACTGCAGTTGGGGTGTAGGGGAGTTCCCATTGCTTCAGACCTACGTCAACACTTGGTATTTTCAGTCGTAAAACTTCCGCCATTCTTATGAGAGTCGTAGTGGTTTTCTTTTCTTTTTCCTTGATGACTTCTGAAGTTGAGCCCCTTTCGTATGTTCATTGGCTATCTGATAGCCTCTTTGTGAAGTGATATGTGAAAGACTCTGGACATTCTCCTATTGGATTGTCTCTTTTTCTTATTCATTTTGGAGGTATTATGGCTTCTGGACATTGGACCTTAGTTGGATAATATAACCTGTACATTTCTTCTCTCACTCCTTGGTTTTGTTTTCACTGGAATAGATTCCCGAGCTGGGTTTCAGTCTCTGTGAGGGCTAGTTTCTTTCCAGTTTATCCTTATTCCTAGGGCAGTTAACCCTTCTCGGCATCCCCCAACTGAAGTGTGAAATATTTATTAAGGTCCTTCCACCTTAGTGCTTCCTGAACTCCCTCCGCAACTGCTTGCAAATCAGCAAATACCAGTAAGGAAAATGTGACCCTAAATGTTTGGCTCATCTCTTTGTACTAACCTTTCCTTCATAGTCTTGACTACTAGGTCCCCACTGCCTTGGCAGCTCTCTGATGTCTTCAAACAGATTTTTTATTGTTTTGTTGGGCTTTTCTTGTTATTGGTGGTAGGGTTGGTATGGTTGGTGGACAAAATGGCCCTCGAAAGATATATTCACTTCCTAATCACCAGGCACATGACTATTACCTTATATGACAAAAGAGTGGATACTACCTTATATGGCAAAAAAAAAAAAAAAAAAATGTGATTAAGGACTTTGAGAGGAGGAGTTTCTCCTGGATTATCTGGGTGGGTCCTAAATGGTGAACCTTAAGTAGTAACTTGTTACAGCAGCCACAGGAAACAAATATAGTTGGTCTGACAGAAGTCAGTTTGTCCTTAATGTCTTTTAATGAGTAGTAGCTTAACAACTTTATTATAGTCAGTTTCTAGATTGTAATTATTATTTCAGATTAAATTAGTGGAATGAAGTTCCTTCTTTGATTATAGTAATGACAAGTATGTAATTTATAATACATTATAAAAAGAAGTACAGTGATTTCTATTGTTACTATGGAGCTGGTCTCTTTTATTAATAGAATCAAGCAACTCTTTTGATGAAATTCAGATAGGATGAAAATCTGATGTGCATTATTAGTTTTCCCTAGTGTAGTGCATTTATTAAAAAGTTTGTTGAGACACTGATTAAGAACATCATGGGGAAAAAAACAACTTATAGTGGCATCATTATAGATGAAGCAATTTGGATTTATAGTCCAGATAGATTGTTTAACCAACATAATCATCTTTATAATTTGCTACAGGGAAAAACTGATAGTTATGTTTATCCTTACCACTTCTAAACAAGCAACAATTTTTAAAAAGAGAAATTATCTTTTCCTTTGTCGGTTTAAAATTACTAAGTAGAGTAGAAGCCCGGAAGTCCAGTTTGTTTTCCTAAGGTTATTGGGATATGTAGTGGAATGTGGGTAAACCATGATGACACCAGCTAGGATCCTGGATCTCCCTGGCCATGGCCCCTGTAACAGTTGCTGCACTTTTTTCAGATACAAGACTATCTGCACATGCTTGAGGGCAAAGCCCAAGTCTTCATACCCTCACTGATTCATTTAATCTGTTGCTGTTACTCTCCTACCTTATGCCAGGCGCTGAGCCAGGTACTGAAGGTACTTGGATCAGCAAAACCTGACAGGATTCCTACTTTCACGGTGTTTACAATCTAAGGGGAAACAGACAACCAAAAAATCATTAAGATGAATGTGTTATACAAACTGAGACCAGTGATCTGAAAGAAAGGAACGTGAGTCTATGAGTACATGGGAAAACAGAGCTTGATCTAAGCTGGGGGATCAGGAAAGACTAAAGATGAGCTGATATCTGATGAACATTTCCGGCAGACAGATCAGCGCACACAAGGTCGTCATATGGTGCAAGAAAGCACATCACCAGTGAGGAACTGAAGGAAAACTCCGTGTGACCAATTCCCAGAAGGTTAAGAGTTGTGTTGAGAGAGATGATCCTAGCAGGGTGGTTTCACGCAGAACCTTTTACATCAAGTCAGGCACATAGCTACGTATCTTAAGATCTGTATCCGTTTCCTTGGCCTGCCATAACAAATACCACAGACTGAATGGCTTAAACCACAGAAATCTATTTTTTCTGCAGTTTTAGAGGCTGAAGTCCAAGATCAAGGTGCTGGCAGTGTTGGTTTCTCCTGGGGCCTCATTTTTGGTTTGCAGATGGCTGCCTTCTTGCTGTGTTCTCATGACTTTTTGTTCCTGTGCATGCATCCTTGTGTCTCTTCTTCTTAAAGGTGTTATGGATTAAATGTATATATCCCCCAAAGTTCATATGTTGAAGCCCTAATCCCTAGTGTGGCTGGCTGTATTTGAGCAAGAAAGTAATTAAGGTTAAATGAGGCCAGAAGGGTGAGTCTCCTAATCTGATAGGATTAGTGTCCTTGTAAGAAGAGACATCAGAGAGCTTGTTCCCCTCCACATCTCATCCTCCCCCACCCCCACCCATGCACCAGTGAAAGGCCACGTGACAGGCCTTGCTATGACAACATAACAAGAAGGCTGTCATCTGCAAGCCAGCAAAAGAGCTCTCATCAGCAACTGAATTGGCTTGAACCTTGATCTTGAACTTCTAGCCTCCAGAACTGTAAGAAAATTAATTTTTGGTAGTAGAGATGGATGTGAGAGAGATTTTGGAAGCAAAATCGACAGGATGCAGAGATGATGAATTGAAGTATTTGATACAGGGAATAGGAAAAGGGAGATTTCAAGATTGATGCCAAATTTTTAGACTTGCAGAGTTGCAATGGGAACACCGGAGGAGACTAGGCTGGAGAGAGATAAGTTTGGTCTTAGATTTATAGATTTGTTTTTTGAGACATCTAGGTGGAGATGATGAGTAGCTGGATATGTGGGTCAGGGGTTTGGAGGAGAGATTTGGAATTGAGATACGAAGTTGGGAGTCTTGGGCCTACAAATGGTAATAGTACTTAGTGCATTGTCTGGCATATTTTAAATTTTTGATAAGTGTTTTTGAGTAAAAAATAAATTATGGTCTAGAATGTTTCATATGTTATGGATCAGGATATAAGGATAGTGCATAATCGCCTCCTTAGAAAGGCTATGAATTGAAGAAAAAAATAGTAGAAAGCATCCCTAACCAAACAGAAATGATTCTTGGGATCACATGATATTTTGTCTGGGCAGTTGACTTTTCCTATAAGAATTTTGGAAGGAGGTTGGAAAATGAACTCAAGCTAAGAGAGTAAGAGGAAATTTGGTACTTCCCGTTTCCCTGAGAATCCTGCAGCTTACACCTGTCTCATCTGTTGCATGGGCCACGGCCCCATCAGGCAATTACCTGCACAGACGCATGAACAGAAGTGTGCTGCATATGCTTGGCTGCAAATCTGTCAGCGGCGCAACAAACAGCAAAGACTCAAAAAATATCACAGCAATTACCACAGCTAAACCACAAAGGATGAGAAAGATAGGGGCCCAAGGTCCTAGCAAAGGTCTTCTGTCAACAGTTCACATCTTTCCTGGATTATTCCATATGCCTAGATTATTCATGGATTTGTTGAGCCGGGCACGGACGTGGCATCCAGATGGCCAGATGAGCTAAGAAGTATCCCCTGGAACTTTAAAATCTGGCTGCAGAGTGGAAGGGGTCAGTGAGTCCAGCTCTTCTTGTTTCATGCAAACAAGAATGGTGCACGCTTTTAAAAGACAGCAATGATATTAGCTGTGGTTACGTTAGTAGTTGCTGTTTGTTTTGTCTTAGAGAACAGCAGGTATGTAGATACAGGAAAACTTGGCACAATGAATGTTTGTCCTCCCACATGCTCTTCTTTTAAAATGAAATTCTTAAAATATCACAGGAGATAACATGCTGAGAGATACAGAGATTTTCTTTAATGCTGCCCCAGTTTTCAGAACTTCATTTTTAAAGAAGTAAAACATTCAAATTCAATATTTATTGAACACCTACTTTGTGCCCAGGTGGGGCCCTTGTGGTCCTTGTCCTCGGATGGCTCATGGTCCATCCCAGGACATAGATGTTAAACAAATAATTATAAGTCTAATGAGAGTCATGCAGGAAAACTTCAAGGTACCGAGTGGATTTACCTGGACTGGTGTGTCAGGGAAGGGCTTCCTGGAAGCAGTATCTGGACTCAGTCTTCAGAGATGAGTAAGAATTAAACCAATAGAAAGAGGGAGAGTCCCGGATGGGGGAAGCAGCATGTCAACCGGCCAGAACGAGCACCGCAAGCTGCAGGAGGTGAGGCTGGAGTGAAGGGGCCAGTAGGCTCGAGCCATGTTAAGAATGATGAATTTTATCCTAAGGGCATCCAGTACACTGTGAAAGTCTTTAAGAATGGAAATGACATAATCAAATTTATGTTTTTAAAAGAGGATTCTTGCCTGAAGGAGGAGGAACCAGAGAAAGTAAAACAAGTCTGCTTGTTAAGAGGCTAGAGGTGAAGTCTTAGTTCAGAGCGGAGATGCCGGGGGCCTGCATTAAGGCGGTTGCCAGGGAGCTGGAGAGAATTGAACAGAGCCTATCTATTTTCCTTAGTAAAAATAATGGTCTTTTTTCTAATAATATTTTTCTTACAGAAAACCCTCAGAAAATAGGTACGCACAAAAAAGAAAATAAGTCACGGAATTCCAGCTCTGAGGGAGTAGCTTTATTTATTTGATGTAAACCCTTCCAGTTTTTCTATTATGCATTTATAATACATATTTATTTTTAAAAACAAAATTTATATATTATGTATACATTGTTTAATAACCTCTGTGTGTGTATATACATATATATATATATGTATATATATATATTTAGATTTTATTTATTTCTTTGATGGCGGGGGCAGAGAGTACAGGCAGGGGGAATGGCAGGCAGAGGGAGAAGGAGAAGCAGGCTGCCCACTGAGCAGGGAGCCTGATGCAGGACTTGATCCCAGGACCCTGGGACCATGACCTGAGCTGAAGGCAGACGCTTAACTGACTGAGCCACCCAGGTACCCCACCTATATTTTTAATAATATCCTCCCTAGCCTCCAATGTAAGTTCTTTGGCTTGAGTTGGCAGATGAAATGCCTTGGTATCCATTTGTGCGTATCCCCAGAAAGAATCCCCGCTCGGTGTATACAGATAAACCTGGGGCCTGTTTTCAGAGCCTGCCATTCGTGGTCCTGCAGCAGTGTCTACACAGTATGTTGGCTTCTAAACCATGGGAGAAGGGTCCCTGGGAGATGCTGGGAGAAGCTCCAGTTCCCAGAGCTCTGCTGAAGGGCAGACCGTGGCCAGGAGGGGCTTCCTGCGCTGTTGTTGGGGCAGGTATGTGATGCTTCAGGAGCTCCGGTGAGTCTCTGGGTAGAGAATGAATTGCCAAGTAGCTTCCTGCAGAGTGAGCTGAGGCAGGTGTGTTCCCTCAAAACCTGCTGAAGGGGAAACTATGAAGTGAAATACTGAAAATGAGATAATGTTATATGTCAATATGATTTCAATTTAAAAAATGAAATAACATTGGGGATGTGATCTTGAATCAGTGTGATGACCCCTCTTGACAGACCGTAAAATAAACTGATACCCTTCTAAATTGGAAATTGTCAGCCCTGTTTGGTTTGTCTCTCTCGTTTTGATGACGCTTTCTTATGCTTTGCAAAACCCGTGGAAGGGATTCTAACTTCCTGAGTCACCCCGGTAGTCTGGGGAGTTTTTCTAGGGCAGCCACAGAAGATTTGGGGAACAACATCTCTTGATTCTAGAGAAATTTCTCATAGAATTTTCCCCCCTTTTCTTCCAGAAGAGATTAGGAGGGAGAGGCTTCATGGCTGTGAGCTCCACCTGTTTAGACATGTCCCCTTGCTGGTCTTTGGTATCTGGCCTCAACTGGCACCGCATAAGGGGAGGAAGGGGTAATCCTAGTGGCCCAAAGCCCTGCCCCAGCCCTCCTGAGATTCAGCCTTCAGCTTGTCAGGGAGTCAAAAGTCCAGGGACTCGAATTTGCTCCAGGTCACAAGCATTCCTGAACAGCGATGCAGGGATGACCCTTAGTGCCCTCAGCCTGCCGAGGGCGGACAGAGACAGGTTTCCCCGTGAGAGCTGGAACAGCCTCTCCAGTCTGTTGTTTAGTCCCTCTTCATTAGTGGTGTTAAGTGTGTCGAGGTACTGGCTTGTCGGCCGTGGAAGGTCTTTAAGGGGCGCTGGCCCCACCAGGCTGTCTGTTTTGCATCGGGCAAGATTTGCATCTTCCCTTTTCTCCGGGAGGCTGTTTGCTTCTCTGCACTGGTGAGCGGCTGTCTTCGCGGGAGAGGCAAGAGAGAGGCTGGCTTTGGGTAAATATAAAGACGGAATTTGCCTTTGAAGACTGTTGGACAGAGGATCAAAGAGAAGGTATTTCAAGGTGGCTTTTTCTGTTACCAGACCAGCTCTTGGGTGGAAGACCCTCAGGCTCTTCCGGGGGAGTATGCAGACTTAGGTATGTCACAGACAGTGACAAAACCAAGCACTGCTTTTTTCACTAAGAGCTCAGAAGTACTGCTTTATGCCACAAGGGAACAGTTCTTTTTATGTTTATTATCTTGGTGACTCATTCTTATCCTGCCCAGAAAGGAACTTTAGGTCCCTTCTGGCTCTGGAATTCTCCATGTTTGCCATAAGTGATGACGTGAAAGGTTTGCTGTCGCGGGATTTGTGGTGCGCCAAGGCCATCAGCCTCAGATTCTTCTGTACTGTTTTCTTAGCAGCTGGAGAATATAGTTTCGTTGATTCATTCAACAACCACTTAGGATACTACTGTGTTAGGTGCCGAGTGTGCCAAAGTGAATATGTTGAAGTCACTGCCCTCAAGGAGTTTAGGGCATGAGTGACTCGTCCTTGGCGGAGCTGGTAATCTACTATCTGAGAATAATCCTAAAGCTAAATTCTGTTACCTCTGGTGTCCAGTAGTGGTGCAATCCACTCAGCTACAAACCATGTGTCTATAATGAGATTAGCTCACATGCAGTTGGACAAAGGTGCACAATGTCAGTTCATATGTTTTCACCCCATTTTAGAGGAACCCAAATAGCAAGAGTAAAATTATAACCTTCATCAAGAAAGGAAAATGCCCTCAGCTCAACTTTTGCAGCGCAGGAGCCCCTTCTGCTCTGTTTTAAGAAAATTTAAAAAGGGGGCACCTTGGTGGCTCAGTTGGTTAAACCGACTCTTGATCTCAGGGTCGTGAGTTTCAGCCCTGCATTGGTCTCCACACTGGGTGTGGAACCTACTTTAAAAAAAGAAAAGAAAGGAAAATTACAAATGAGTGCCTGTGCCCAGGTCTCCATTCCTGGAGACTTGCACCCTAGCCTTGAGGCCTCTCAGCTGGCAGCAGGTGTACTTCCTCCTGTCCCATCACTGGGAAACCAGCATTTCCATCCTATCACTTGTGTGCTTGTAATGTATCTGGCGGCAACCTCTTGCTGCCATGACCTGTTGGTTTGCTTCTGAGGTACTAATTGTGTGTGCGTGCAAGCATGCCCTCTGGTTACCATAGATTTCAGATGGTCTTGAGTGGTCTTCCCATATGCCCTGATGCTGACATCCAGAGAGCCAAAGATAGTTAAGCATCCATGACCCCAAGAGGTAGGGGTTCGAGCCTCCCAAGCCCTCCTTTCAGCCTTGCCCCAACACGCTTTCATCTGTGAACCCCCAAGAGAGTGACAGCTGCTGCCAGTCTCAGCAGTCGGTTCTGTTCACAGGCTCTGCAATGTGGCTCCTCGGATTGCGGCTCTGGCCTCAGCTAGAGAGAGAGGGATTAGTGGAGCCTGTCCGTTTCTCAGTGGTTCAGATTCTGCAGGGAAATTCATGCCTCATTTACCATCGCCAAAGTGGGCATGGGACAAGGGCTCTTAAACTAACCTAATATCATATGGGCAGGGGGACCAAAGGGCTGTTTGGAATCCCTTTTTGTTTGGCCTGAATCTGTTGTGACCTTAAGTGAGTAATAACTCTCTCAGTGGCAGCAGGGAGTGACGTAGGCTAGTTTACTTTCAGGGACATCAGTGGTCTTCACTTTGGGCAGTGCCCAGACAACATCAGGCTGCCAGGCACAGTGCTCCAACTCGGGGCCAGGCAAAGCCCAGAGGAATAATTATTACTGTGGGAGTAAGTCAAGAATATGGAACACCCAGCCAGTAGGGCTTGGCTTTGAAAATGTTCCCAAGGTAAATAGAAAACTTGATTCTGAAAGTCTTACCTTGTGGGGGCTGGAGACCTCTCCCGGCTCCCCCGTTGCCCTGTCCCTCCAGTCTTCATGCTGCGTAGCAGCAGACCAGTTAAAATCACAGAGGTTGCTTTGAAAAGCAAATCTATTATTTAACTTCTGCACTTGAATGTCAAGAGTTAAAAAGATGATTGGTTTTGTTTGTACCACACACATACAAAATGGAATCCTGGGAATCCATGGGAGGCCGTATTATCCTCAGTTTGCTTTAGGAGTTCCGAGTGAAGGATACCTGATCAATCATTGTTGCTGTGAGCCCCAGGGAGCTGTGTCTGTGGGAATGAGAGCTGCCCGTGTGTGCCTGTGACCATGTATCCACCTCCCCAGTGGGTGGAAAGGTGCGTTCCTGTCTGGGACTTCAGCCAAAGTTCTGATCCGTTTTTTCTCTTGGCTCCTGTTTTTACAGTTATATCACTGTTCGACTGAGGAAAGGAGGTAGAAGAATCGATAGAATGGAAGATATGGGCAAATAAATATGTTTAAATTGGAAGAACCAATGAATCCATTGTACTAGCAAGCACTTACCTTGAAGGAGAATTAACAGAATGTTTTATCTCCCTTTTCTAAGAGAAAAGACATTTATATCCAACCTTGTGGATCAAAATCTCTCAGGATTTCATAGATCCTTCGAGGTCAGCTTTTCGCTCTCCTTACCCCAATCCAAGCCCCTGACACTGGCTCGTGCTGCAGCAGCAAAACCCCTGTTGATAACCCGCTCCCCCGTTGCTCCCTCTGCTCATAGTGCTGTACCATGGCGGACCGTTGAAAAAAATCACAGGTCTAGTCACGATGCTTCCTCCGAACAGCCCTCCCAGGGCTCAGCATTGCCCCAAACACCTCCTTGCCTTCACATCCCATGACTTACCCACTGAGGCCACTGGACCTTGAGTGGCTCCCACCTACACCACCAGCTTGTCTCTCCTTACTCCCTGTTTCAGTCAAGGTTCTTCAGAGACACAGACCAATGGTACAGGTATATATACAGACAGAGACTTATTATAAGGAATAGACTCACATGGTTTTGGAGGCTGGTAAGTCCAAAATCTGCAGGGTGTGCCAGCAAGCTGGAGACCCAGGAGAGCTGATGTTTTAGTTCTAGTCTGCAGGCCACCTGCTGGAAAACCAGAAAGAACCGATGTTGTAGATGAAGTCTGAAGGCAGTCTGCGAGAGAATTCTCTCTTGCTTGTGGGAGGCTGGGTTTTTCTTTTTTGTTCTATTCAGGCCTTTAGCTGTTTAGGGGAGGCCCACCCACATTATGGAGGGCAATCTGCAGATGAAAACGTTAATCTAATCCAAAAACAACCTCACAGAAACATCCAGAATTATGTTTGACTATGTTGATAAATATCTGTGCACCTGTGGCCCAGCCAAGTTGACAATGAAATTAACAGTCTTACTCCTGTTTGCATTTTGTCATCTGTCCCTACTGGACTGCTTCCATACTTTCTAATGTGCTGTATTAATTCTGGACTCTGGGCCTTTGCACGTGCTGCTTATCCCACCCAGAGTGTTTTTTTATATGGCCCATTCTTACTTAGCCATCATGTGTCATGAAATTCCACTTCCTTAAAGGGAACTTCCCTCATCCCCCTGGGCTAGGTTCATCCCCTCAGATACATATTTCTAGGGCACACCGAACTTCCCTTTAATATCACACTGAGAGTCACTTGTTTAGTGCCAGTGTTCCTCACTAGACTTTAACTCCATGAGGGCAGGAAGCCTATCGTTTTTGCTGCGATATGCCTGGCATTTACTAGCTGTTCACAGATCATCCAATGAATGAATGAATGAATTGAAAATTGACAGTGCAGGGGCGCCTGGGTGGCACAGCGGTTAAGCGTCTGCCTTCGGCTCAGGGCGTGATCCCAGCGTTATGGGATCGAGCCCCACATCAGGCTCCTCCGCTATGAGCCTGCTTCTTCCTCTCCCACTCCCCCTGCTTGTGTTCCCTCTCTCGCTGGCTGTCTCTATCTCTGTCGAATAAATAAATAAATAATCTTTAAAAAAAAAAACAAAGAAAATTGACAGTGCATTAAAAGCTTACAAGGTACAAGCCTCTTACATAGATACAACCCTGTGAGGTAAACTTTATTATCTTCACTTTTATGGATTGAAGCCCACAGAGCATAGGGACTATTTATGTAGAATCTGGGCTTCAAATAAAAGAATAAGAAATGCCACCACTAGCACAGCGCTTAATAAGTGTTAGGCACTATTCTGTACATTTGAGAACTCACAGCAGCCTAATGAGGTAAGTCGCCCTGTAGCATTCATTCTCTGCCTCCCGGTATTCACTCTGGAGCGTCCACTTCTGTATGTCTCAGGAACCTGCAATCTGGAATTTGCAGGGAGCTTGGTCCCCTCTTCACCCTGTGGTCTCCAGTTCTCTTTTTTTCTGTCCCACTAAATAGGGGCAAGTTAGCAAGTCTGCTGGCCAAGCAGATGTCCAGTTGAGGAGCAGAATGCTGTTCTCCCTTTGTTGACCTTCCCGTAGTCTGTATAAGAACCAGCTTGCTTCCAGCCACCAGGAATAAGCATGTGTGGAGAAATACTTCTCTTCATAGTCCTTGCACTCTTCCACAAGTAGCCCCCTCTATCTGTCTTCCATTTAGATCAACCTAGTGGGGTGTGTGTGTGGGGGGTAAGCCATATTCTCTGAGTTGACATCTCAGTGACCTCGGGAAGTTGGAGGGGGAGTGGGGTGTCAGATATTACCTAGTGCCAATAAGTAATAAGATTTGGTTTTCTGAAATCCAGTATATACTTGTATGTTTTGAGGCTAAGTGTCTTCCCTGGAAGACACTAACTGTCTATTTCATCCTGCTAAATTACAAACTGATACCACAGAAGAACGAATTCCCCAGATGAGGGAACAGGTCTTTTTTTCTTCTATACCAAGTCACAATATTAATAATGCAGTCAAATGTGGCTCTGCTGTGAAAGAGTTTGATTTTCAAAGACAATTAGACAATTTTACGGCTGACTTGAAGCATTTGTCTCTAACCACTGAGTTGGTATCAGGTTGCTTCCCTAACGGATTCTTGCTGACAGTCAAAGGAGAGATAAGATGTGGGAAGTACAAAGCTTTTCAATTAATTTATGATTCTGTTAGGTGTAAAGCCTGTAATTACTCTGTGGTTGTTGCCTTTGCCAAAAATAAGTTGAAGCCCAGTTTTATGGGCAAGTTCTTTTATGAACTTGAAAGAGAGCATAGGTTGAAAAAAAAAAAAAAAGGTTTGTGTTCCCTCCTCTAGAGTGGGAAGTGGGGAAGAACGAAAATTTCTGGCCTGTTCTTTCTCCTAACCAGCGAGTTTATAAAGTGCTATTTGGTGAATAGGGCAGTTATTTAGAAGAATCTTTAGATCCTGTTTTTACATTCTTGACTAGCCATTTCACATCCAGCTGATTCATTCATTCATTCATTCATTCATTCAACAAATATTTATAAGTGCTGCTGTGCATAGGGAATGTTGCAGGCTTTGAGATAAAGTGGTGAACACGGAAAAGGCCCCTCCTCTCTTGGAGCTCCCATGGCACGCAGGTGACTGGAGGCCCACAATATACAAGCAAATAAATTAATGAACAAGACAATTTCAAATGGTGTTGACTTTGGGCAAAAGATAGAGATTGGTGGTGTGATAGAATATGTGGACTAGCGCAGGAAAGCAGCCAGTCCATTCCGACCCACCTAAAACATTACAGACTTAGGGAGCTAGTGCGGGGGAGGTTCCCCATTCCTGCCCCTTTCCATCCTGGCTTTGCAAGGTGGTACTGCTCACATGGCAGGTGGAAATGGAAGCTTTTGCAAAAACCTGGCAAACCATTAACAGGACTCTTTTTGGACTCCCAGTTCAGCTAAGTAGAGCACATGTCTTCTTTAGGGAAAAGAGGAGAAGGCATTAAGAGTCTTAAACAAGAGTAAGGTTCCCCAATCGCCGCCTTAATCAAGTTCATTAAAACCAAATGTATATTTAAAGCTTCCTATGATTAACTTTATTTTAATGTAAGTAATAATATTTGAATTCCTCCGTGATGTCTGAAAGTATCTTCATTTAGGGGATGGAGAGAAGTGCCCGCCGGTGTAAATCTTTGGCTTTCATTAAGTGTTTGTAAGTAGTAAACCCAAAATGCCTGCAGTATAATTTTTAAAAAATATTACTTTATTTTAGAGAGAAAGAGAGAGGGAGGCAGGGAGGGAGAGAGAGGCAGAGGGAGACGGAAAGAATCTCAAGGAGACTCCCTGCTGAGCACAGAGCTGGACATGGGACTCAATCCCGACATGGGGCTCAATCCCGCAAGCCTGAGATCATGACCTGAGCCAAAACCAAAAGTCAGACACTTAACTGACTGAGCCACCCAGAGGCCCCTGCAGTATAATTTCTAAGAATTAACCACTATGGGAAAAAAGAATACTGGGTTTGAAAAACTACTACTATAGACTGTTTGCATGTTACCCCAGCGACTGTATTTTGACAGCTGAGATAATAAGACTAAACCAAACAGGAGTTTAACACACACACACACACACACACACACACACACACACACACACACTATGTGGGGAAAGATTAATGCAAAGATAGGAGTTGGTGCTTTTGGTTTCACTGACAAATATGGAACGTGATGCACGTATGGTTGTTAGGTTGAAATCATGCCCTGTGCCAGGCCATAAAGTACATGCAGCCCTTCTCTGTTCAACAGGAAATTCTGGAGAGAACTCCTGAGAGCAGTGACCTGTAATTTAGGACTTTGCTCCATAGACAGTGTGGAGAGCAAATTTAAGTCAAAAATGCATTTATTCTGTAAGAATACCTTGGACATGGCCTATACTTGGCCTAACATGGAAAGTTGATGCCTTCTTGAAGCGAGGGAGGTAGCATCACACAAGGGTGCAGAGTATTTGCCCTGATATTTGACAGCCTGGATTCACATCCTCACCTGACCCCTTCCGAGCAGTGCAGTCAGTCAATCCTGATGAAGTAGTCTGACCTCCCTCTGGTTCATTTCTTCATCGATGAAATGTGGGTAATCACAGGCCCAACACTTTGTGCCGCCAAGAGGATTAAGTGAAGACCTCACCTCGCTGTGTGGCTTAGGGTAAGAAGCTCAGAAAATGTTAGCCCTTGTCATTCCCGCCATCATCATGGTGGGGTCCACCTGGTGCCCACATGGGGTTCCTCTTACCATCTTGTGTTTTCCCAGCTGCCTTTTCTCTGTAAAGCAGCATGAAAGTTACATCCCCAGAAATGGCGGTGCTGCTGGGAGGAAAGCACGTGCTGCCATGAACTTGACTCTTGAAGCGGCACTGCTCTCGGTCTCAGAGTGGCGGAATGTGCTCTTGGTGAAATGCTGCTGTGACTGTCCTCTCCGTGGCCCTGAGTGCAGAAGAAGACATGTCTGGGAATTTTTTCACGAATGTGGCTGATCCAGTGGGAGTTGTATCCAACGGCCTCTCTGTCAGGCTAACTTGAATGTATACATTTATAATATAACATGTATCTATTATATATAAATTATATTATGTTTATACATTTTATTTTATTTTTTATTATATTACGTTAATCACCATACAGTACATCCCTAGTTTTTGATGTGAAGTTCCATGATTCATTACTTGCGTATAACACCCAGTGCACCATGCAATACATGCCCTCCTTACTACCCATCACCAGCCTATCCCAATCCCCCATCCCCCTCCCCTCTGAAGCCATCAGTTTGTTTCCCAGAGTCCATAGTCTCTCATGCTTCATTCCCCCTTCTGTTTACCCCCCTTTCTTCTTTCCTTTCTTCTCCTACCGATCTTCCTACTTCTTATGTTCCATAAATTAATGAAACCATATGATAATTGTCCTTCTCTGCTTGACTTATTTCGCTTAGCATTATCTCCTCCAGTCCTGACCATGTTGCAGCAAATGTTGAGAACTCGTTCTTTCTGATAGCTGAGTAATATTCCATTGTATATATGGACCACAGCTTCTTAATCCAGTCATCTGTTGAAGGGCATCTCGGCTCCTTCCACAATTTAGCTATTGTGGACAATGCTGCTATGAACATTGGGGTGCATATGGCCCTTCTCTTTGCTACGTCTGTATCTTTGGGGTAAATACCCAGTAGTGCAATGGCTGTATCATAGGGTAGCTCAATTTTTAACTTTTTAAGGGACCTCCACACCGTTTTCCAGAGTGGCTGTATCAATTTGCATCTCATCAACAATGTAAGAGGGATCCCCTTTCTCTACATCCTCTCCAACATTTGTTGTTTCCTGCCTTGTCAATTTTTACCATTCTAACTGGCGTAAGGGGTATCTCAGTGTGATTTTGATTTGAATTTCCCTGATGGCTAATGATTTTGAACATTTTTTCATATGTCTGTTAGCCATTTGTATGTCTTCTTTAGAAAAGTGTCTGTTCATACCTTCTGCCCATTTTGTTTATTTGTTTCTTGTGTATTGAGTTTGAGAAGTTCTTTATACATTTTAAAATGCATTTAAAAAATATATAGCACCAGAACTGAGTAAGCAAAATGAATGCTCTTATATTATGTAGGGAGATCCTTGGGAAGCTGCCAGTAGGCTGGAGAGTCTTCTCTCTTCTGCTTAGGCCATGCTACAAACCTGGGCAAGACACTTACTTTCTTTTCCTTTCATTTACCCATCTGACAGTAAATATGATGGACACAAAGAGACATTTATTTATTACAATGTTATTTGTGACCAAAAAAAAAAAAAAAAAAAAAAAAAAAAGAAGTGGAAACAACCTAAATGTTTATCAATAAGGGAATTGCCTAATTAGACTACAGTATTCCATAGAATACTATAATAGCAGTTCTTGAAAAAAGCACGTTGCAGATAATACATATGGTAATTATACTAAAATGCACACACACACACACAACTGTCTACCATGGAGAGAGTGTGTATATTTCTGCTTCTATGTGTGTGTGCACCCACAGAAATAATCTGGAAGGGATGACACCAAACTAGGAATGCGGTTTCCTACAGGAAGGCAATTGGGTGGAGAGGAGGTGGTGGTCAAGGGGAATTTTGCTTTATCATATTTAACTTTACAATGAGAATTTATGCATGTATTGTGTGATTAAATTTAAAATAATTTCTAAAATACTCGTGAGGCTGAAGTATCTTATTTTGGGCTTCTGTGACAACAAATAAACAACAAACATTTACTTCTTACAGTTTGAAAGTCCAAGACAAGGCAGCAGGGATTTGGGTTTCGGTGAGAACTCTCTTCCTGGCTCGTAGACAGCTGCCTTCTTGCTGCGTCCTCACATGGCAGAGAGGCGGGGCTGGGGGGGGTGCTCTGGTCTCTTCCTCTTCTTACAAAGGTACTAATCGTACTAATCCCATCATGGGGGCACCACCCTCACAACCTCATCCAAACCCAAGTACCTTCCAAAGGCCCTGCTTCCTAATACCATCACCTTGGGGATTACGACTTCAATATATGAATTTGGAGAGACACACACATTTAGTCTGTAGCACTAACCTATAAGGTTTTTGAAAATCCCCACTGCAGAGCATAAGGCTGCATATTTGTGAAGATAACACATTACATTCTTACTCCAGGAACCTCCCTCCGTACCAACCCCCTCCCCACCCCCCACCCCCCAAGGTTTTAGAGTTTGGACACTGGTATTTTTCAGATATAATAGCCAGTGATTCTTCTTCAACCAAAATCCATGTTCAATTCAGATGCTAAGTGTTTAGATGACTAAATAAAGTGAACAGTGTACTAGTAGTTAGACTGTGGTCTGCAAAGGAGTTTAATCTGCTCTGAAGGCCTGACTAGGCCAAAGAAGCTGGATATCTTTGTCAAATAACTTAAATCTGGGTTAGTAAAAAGGGGTGTCACTAAGAAGGTAATATAAACACCCAGGAGATTCAGACATGAGGGCACAGATCTGTGAGAGCTGAATTATTTGGCTTCAAATCTAAAGTTGTGCTTTTAAGGGAATAAATGTTAGGTTTGGGCATTGAAGGGAGAAACCAACTTCTTGGGAAATGAGGAGGGAGAGGCATGGGAGAAGCAGTGAGGTGGGGGGAAGGGGGAGAGGCAGTGAGGAGGGAGGGAAGGGGAGTGGCTGGTGTTGTTAGTTGTTAAGCAGAACTGAGTGGAGGTAAACTTCACTCCCTCAGTTCAAACTTAGAGAGGATGTTTCTGAAGACAGTTGGAACTGTCAGCCGTTGGAACCTGACTGAGTCTCCTGGAATGGTAATTTTCAGTAGAGAAGATGATGTATTTGAAGGGGGGGGTGGTGGGGGCAGACTGAAGAGTTTTATTTTTTTAGAAGAATTTATTTTAGAGAAAGAAAGAGAGCAGGGGTGGGGGTAGAGGGAGAGGGAGAGAATCTCCAGCAGACTCCCTGATGAGTGTAGAGCCCCGCATGGGGCTCAATGTCACAACCCTGAGATCATGACCTACCTGAGCCAAAATCAAGAGTCAGATGCTTAACCGACTGAGCCATGTAGGAGTTTTAAAAAGCATATTCTAGATATCAATGTTTGTAATACAAAGGAATAAAAAAAACCTAACAAAATCTTCTAGACTGGTTGTAATACCCAGAAAACACCGCAAGAGACCTGAGTTTTAAAAGATTAAGAGTTACCCACAAACAAGCTTAAAGCTAAGGACCATGGGTGTCTCAGAGCTATGGGGCTTCTGTGAATCCACCACTGCACTAACCATTATCCGTGGCCTGGATAATTTGTACATATGTCCTATTTTTTTTAAATGTCTATAGAACAAAAATAAAATACCAGTTTTTCGTAGTGGCTTTGGTCACTGGGCATTTTCTTGACCACTTGAAAAAATGTTTTATTATAAAACATTTTAATACATATGAAAGTAGAAAGAAAAGCACAATGGACCTGTACAAATCCCCTCGGATTCACAATTTTCAGAGTATGGCCAATCATATTTCTTCTATACTCCTTTCCTCCAAAACTGGGTTACTTTGGACAAATCCAGACAGCATGTTATTCCATCTGTGGATATTTCATTTTGTACATCTACAAGCGCTCTTCTAAAGTAAATAACTGCAGCATCTTTATCACACATTCAAAAATTAATCACTCCTTGTTATCATAAAATGTTCAGTAATTATTCACGTTTTTCTGACAGTCACATAAAATTTTAAGTTTCTTTTCGTCGAAATCCTAAAGAGGCTGTCTATAACAATTGGCTGTCTTTTAAGTCTTTCTTAATCTCTAGGTTTCTCCTCCATCTCTTTTTTATTTTCTGCAGTTTTTTGTTGGTGTTGAAGAAATCAGGTCACTTATCTTACAGAGCAGTGTTTTCCAATGTGGTCTGGTGCTGGTTTGTGACAAGTAGAGAGTAAATGTTTAGAAATTATTATAGCAGTTAGACATTGCTGTAACATCCAGGCACATGAGTATTACCAGCAAATGTGGTTTGGACTTTTGTGTACGAGGCCATTCTAATGCTGAAGCTGGAGTGATAAGAAAACATTCTAGAATAATTATGAAGATGAAGAAAAGCTTGTGTCAGAAAGTAAATAAACCTGCTGCTTCCTTCATCACAAATGTCTTGGCTATGAAAACATGTCAGCAGAGGGGCGCCTGGGTGGCTCAGCTGGTTAAGTGTCTGCCTTTGGCTCCGGTCGTGATCTCAGGGTCCGGGGGTTTAGCCTTGCATTAGTCTCCCTGCTCAGCGGGAGAGCCTGTTTCTCCCTCTCCGTCTGCAGCTCCCCCTGCTTGTATGCTCTCTCTTGCTCTCTTTCAAATAAATAAATAAATAAAAATCTTAAAAAAAAAAAAAACATGTCAGCAGAATTAAACAGTAGGCTTAGCGATATATGAAAAGTTATGAATTTACATAAAGGCTAATCTGTTAAATTTGAGATTATTTATGATGTGATAAGTGGAAGCTGATCATAAACAATAGTTATGGCATACAGAAGTGTGATGGTTTTTGACGGAAAAAGTTCAGTCAAATGTAAGAGCTCTTAGTGTTCCTTCCTCAAGATAAGCAGCCAGTTTGGTTGCAACTCTAAAAATGTGAATTTCTCTGATATCTTTGGTATTTTATCATCTTAATACTTTTGTGCAAAGAAGAAAAGCCACATGTTTTTTCAATGGCAAATAAAATCAAAATGGAAGTAAAGTCTTGGAAGAGCAGAGTTTCAATTGATTTTATGACATATTCCATAATTATAACCACTATCAATGAAGAATATTCACGTGTGACATTCTACCTATATAACAAGTGATCACCAGACATCTTTTGAATTTGATCAAGCCTTTTGAATTTAACTGTCACACTGGTTAATAAGTTTGAAGCAAGCTGATTTGAAACATTAAAAACTTTAAATAGTGATATACATAGCGTTCATTCAAAGTGTGTAGGTAAGCATTTAATATGAAGAATTGCTACTTTGTTCATAGCCTTATTTAGCTGTGACTGCAGAATGACAGAAAGTTGGGAGTGTAATAACAATTTTCTATTAATTGCCTATATGCACATTTTCAAAGAATAAAGTGCATAGCTTTATGAATTCTTTTCTTCTTATTTTATGCTTTGTTAATCTATAAATAAAAATTGGGGCTTGTATTTTGTGTGTTAAAATTTTTTCTGGTAATGCATTTTTATTATATTTACAAATATAATTTTAAAAACTGAGACAGGTCAGAAGTAAAAAGTCAAGTTAGAAGAAAGTGTCCCCATGGTGTCCTTTAACATGTGCCTCTATTTCTTGTATTTCCTGTAAATTGGTAGTTAGCTCTCCTAGAAGCTTGGTCAGAGTCAGGTTCTTTTTTGGGGGTGGGAGGGAACAATTGGTGTTATGTACTTCTGTGGGGAGGTATACAATGTCTGGTTGCTGCTGTCTCTCTCTGTGATGTTATTACCTGTTGATTGCTGAAATCCATTAATTCATTAGGCAATGTACAGGGGCCATGTTCTGTCATTCCTCCTTCATTTATCTCTGTGCTTCTGTACTATGAGATACTTGTACAAAGAGAAACTTCATCTCATCAATTATTTGATCACCCTGAGGCATAGTAGGCATGAATAGTATAGGACACAAAATCCTTTTGACACTCTCAACAGTCCTTGTACCTGGTGCTGCTTTTCTAGTGGTCTCTTGTCATAGACAAATGGCTCTTACCATTTTTTTCTTAAGTTTTTATTTTAATTCCGGTTATTTCACATGCAGTGTTATATCATCTTCAGGCATACAGTATAGTGATTCAACACTTCCATATATCACCTGGTGCTCATCACAACAAATGCACTCCTTAATCCCCATCACCTGTTGAACCCATCCCTCTGCCCACCTCCCCTCTGGTAACCATCAGTTTGTTCTCTATAATTAAGAGTCTGTTTCTTGCTTTGTCTCCCTTAATTTTTTTTCCCTTTGCTTGTTTGTTTCTTAAATTCCACATATGAGTGAAATCATATGGTATTTGTCTTTCTCTGACTGACTTATTTTGCTTAGCATTAATCTTTCTGGCTCCATCCATGTTGTTGCAAATAGCAAGATTTCATTCTTTTTATGGCTGAATAATTTTCCATTGTATATACTTACCACTTCTTTATCCATTCATCAATCCATGGACACTGGGCTGTTTTCATAACTTAGCTACTGTAGATAATGCTGCTATAAACATTGGGGTGCATGTGTCCCTTTGAATTAGTGTTTTTCTGTTCTTTGCATAAATATCCACTGTTGGGATTGCTGGATCATAAGGTAGTTCTATTTTTAATTTTTTTGAGGAAACTCCATGCTGTTTTCTACAGTGGCTGCACCAGTTTGCATTCCCACCAACAGTGCATAAGTGTTCCTTTTTCTCCACATTCTTGCCAACACCTGTTGTTTCTGTGTTGTTGATTTTAGCCATTCTGACAGGTGCGAGATGATATCTCATTGTAGTTTTGATTTGCATTTCCCTGATGATAAGTGATGATGAGCATCTTTTCATGTGTCTGTTGGCCTACTGGATGACTTCTTTGGAGAAGTATTTGTTCAAGGCTTCTGCCTACTTTTAATTGGATTATTCATTTTTTTTGAGTGTTGAATTCTGTAAGTTCCTTATATATTTTGAATACTAACCCTTTATCAGATAGTCATTTGCAAATATCTTCTCCCATTCAGTAGATTGCATTTTAGTTTTGTTCATTTTCCTTCTGCACAGAAGGTTTTTGTTTTGATGTAGTCCCAGTAGTTTATTTTTGCTTTTGTCTTCCTTGTGTCAGAAGACATATCTAGAAAGAAGTTGCTATGCCTAATGTCAATGAAGTTACTGCCTGTACTCTTTTAGGATTTTTATAGTTTCAGGTCTCACATTTAAGTCTTTAATCCATTTTGAGTTCATTTTTGTGTGATATAAGAAAGTGGTCCAATTTCATTCTTTTTCATGTTGCTGTCCGTTTTCCCAACACCATTCGTTGAAGAGATTGTCTTTTTCCCATTGCATATTCTTGCCTACTTTGTTGAAGACTGATTGACCATATAATTGTGGGTTTATTTCTGGATTTTCTATTCTGTTCTATTGATCCATGTATCTTTTTGTGCCAGTACCATACTGTTTTGATTACTGCAGCTTTGAAATATAACTTGAAGTAACTTGAAGTCTGGAATTCTGATGGTTCCAGCTTTGCTTTTCTTTTTCAAGAGTGTTTTGACTATTCTCAATCTTTTGTGGTTCTATGTAAATTTTACAATTCTTTGTCTCACCAGTATCTACTCTGTGCAAAGCACTGTGGAGGCAAATAAGGAATAAATAAGAGTAGGATATGGTTCTTTGTGTATGTCATTGTTTGGATCAGCTCTGACACCTAAGATTATTTAAGATCATCAGTGTAAGTAATTCAGTGCTAAATCACTTCACTCCACAACCTCCCCCTATTAAGTTAAAAATGAACTGCAGGTATTCCTAATTATAGCTTTTAATTTCAATTTCAGAAGCTCGTGTCATTTTTTTCTTCCTATTTGTCTAACATATTTGTATTTCTGCTCATTAAAAAATGGTAACTTTGTAGGGATAATGGGAATTTCAATTGCCCAGATGAGTATCTTTTAGCTGTTGAATCTCAAATTGCCAAACACGTATTTGTGGGCTTTTTATGGTATCTTACATACAGCTTGCTGGATACTGGATGAAATTTATGCCACTAAATATCATGGACATGTAAGGAATATGAGACATGACGAAAGGAAAATGTAACGTGAATGTTCCTTCATACAGTCTTTTAAAGGAATATCTACTGCCTTTGACTTTACTTTTTTAGACTGCCAACTATTATTCCAGGAATAAAATACATGTTTTGCTTTACAGATGTAAGAAAAATAACATCTATAGGTCTTCCTATTCTACAGAGAGAGCATCCTGACTCTCCCACAGGGAACCATTATGAGGGTTCTGCCAGTTTCTAGGTATATCTATATGAAATGCTCCTGTGGACCTACTAGACCCACTATAAAGCAGACATGGTGACAACTTTGTCACTTGGACTCCATAAGCCTCTGCTCCAATTGGAGAACTACCATTTTGGTCCCGTGGCATCAGGGTCAGCTATAGCCAACATGAAAAATCTGGCATTCCACTTTCCCCAGTGCCAACAATCCTAGTAAATGGTTCCAGGTCCTTCTGTAGAAGGATCAATGAAATCTTTATCATATGAGCTGTGTGATGGTATTATAGGGTCCTTCCCCAAGAAGACCTAGCCTCTTCTCAGCCAGTGGCCTCTAAACCTATGAATTACAGCAACTGATACCAATCTTCTGCTCTCAGATCACTCTTTTTTTTTTTTAGTACAAGTCAAGTAACATCCTAATCAGTTGTCTTCCTGTCTTGCCCATGGCCAATCAACATGGCCACAGATTTCCTTTCTGATGGCCAAAGCCCCTTGTTTGTCACTGTGGCCTTACTGGCTGTTACGTATTTACATCCACCTACCTCTGATGGTTAATTGTCACAACCTGGCCTCTGCTATTTTGGAATCCTCTCATCTCCCATTAATTCAAAAGAGCCTTATACTATGGCAGCATCTCCTGTAGTCCACTCTAGTCGATAGAGAAGAGAGCCACTGGACTTCTCCATGATGCCATCCCCCTCACTAGTGCCCTTTTCCCTTTAGTGAAGGAAGGGAACTCCTGGCTTTCCTGGGATCATGTTCAGATAGTGAGTTCTTTGGTTCTGTTATAATAAATCCAGTCTAGCACACCCACATTTTCGCTTTTGACTCCTCCCTCAATATTCTACCAAGGCTGTTCCAGCATCTCTGTCAGTTTCTGTAGGCCATTATTGGTTTTTTTTTTTTTTTTTAAGATTGTATTTATTTATTTGACAGACAGCCAGTGAGAGAGGGAACACAAGCAGGGGGAGTGGGAGAGGAAGAAGCAGGCTCCCAGTGGAGGAGCCCGATGCGGGGCTCGATCCCAGGACCCTGGGATCATGCCCTGGGCCAAAGGCAGATTCTTAATGGGTAAGCCACCCAGGTGCCCCTTAATGAGTAACCCACCCATTATTGTGCCCAGGCTTCAAGGAATCCTGCCAGCTTCAGGTGTCTGTGTCAGATACTAAGCCACAACTTACAAAATGGTGCTTTTGTGTTGACAAATTCTCATCAGTGTAGCCTGACATTCATCCCATTGACCCTCCCTCACCATGTGTTCCCTCAGTTCCATCAGTACAGAACAGTGGAAACAGAAAATCCTTCCCTTTGAAGCTAGTTCCTGCAGGAGCAGGGACTCTGTTTCCTCACATGGTGCTGAGGTGCTGACGTGCTGACGTGCTGAGGTGCTGACCCTCTTTATTGGCTGGGGTGGAGGGATTTTGAGGAAGAGGAGCATCACCTTATGAGGCAGTTGCCTCAGGTGAGGTCTTTGGTCTCTAGGCAAGAAGAGGCAGCTCTCCTCTGAAAATAAAAGTTGCTTTGGGGGTTCAGAAAGTTCAGGGGGGAATTTGGGAGCTCAGGATTTTGGAACTTGTCCACAAAATGTCCCTATGGCAAGTCTCAGGGTGGCTCCATCTGTGTAAACTTTCCACACCTCTAGGTCGTGCCAAGAGGTGTCCTGGGGGAGTCCCACTCCGTGGTGTCAAAGAAACTGCATCCCCGATGAGGTGCTGTGTAGGTCTATGGTCGGTAGTTCTGGTTGGAGCAGCAGTGGCTGACAAGGTGAAGTCAGGAGAATGATGAAGTGCTACACACAAGTGTCCAAAACAAGGGGTCTCCACGAGACTTTATTTACAAGATGAGGTCAGAAAAATAAATCATTTAAACCCTTCCTGTGTGACAGATACACTCACAGGGTTCATGGAGGCCAGGTTCTTCCAAGTGTCTCAAACCCCAAAATTGGACTAACTCTTACAGAAAGCAATATTGACTCAGAGTCAGACATGGTTGTCTAGTCCCATAATAACAATAATAATAGTCATTACTAAAAGCTGGTATCTATGTACATTTTGTATTCTATTCTTATTTCCATAACATGCTGTTTCTATTATCTTATTTCACACTATCTTATTTAATGTTCATCACCATTCTATCACAAATAGATAATATGTCCATTTTACAAAGGAAGCGGCTGATACTCAAGAGAGGTTAAGTAGCTCCTACTGGTTAAATACCAGTAAGGAGCGGATTCTAAATCTATCTGACTCTGATGTTAACCAACTGATTTTTAGCAGCTATGGTGACACCCAACAAAGCCATGAAAATTCAAGGGAGGTAATGTATATACTAGTCAGAATTTTATACATATAAATAATTTATACATAGGTCAATAATTTCTGAGAAAGGAACAGTACAGCAAGCCAATGATGTTCTTAAAACACCATTTTAAAAAAGCTGAAAGCAATGTGATGATTTTTTAAAATTGCATCAAACTACAATTAGGAAAAAGTAAATGCAAAAAAAAAAAAAAAAAGGGGAGGAGGAGGAGGGGGAGGGGGAGGAGGAGGAAACAACAGAAGGAAGCCCTTATTATGTAGGATCTTCTCTCACTGTGATTGACATTCACCGAGAGGGGCAGTCCCAAGGACCATTAAAGAAATACCCCCTGCAGTCAGCCTTTCTTCAGTCCTTGGTAATTATAGGATAAATTTTGAACTGTCACCCCTGAAATATTACTTTCAAGGAAATTTCTGATTTATGGAGTACTGTTGGCATTGCTAAAACGGGTAACTAGGAAGATGCTGTTACAACTTGCTATTTGGGGGATTACATATGATGCATTCCAGCAACAAATTGAGGCAGGTGTAGGGGGCAACTGTTGTTCTGGCAAGAGGCGGATCTCAGAGATGGGAAACCAGCCTTATCACACCTTCCTCCTGCCAGCTCTGGAGAGCTGCATGCTGAGTGGCTTCAGAGTCATGGTGATGGGACCTGCCTCTTTGGCATGTAGCCCCAGTGTTAATGTGTTTGCCCATACTTGGGGACGAAGGGGGTAAGGTGGGAAGCCGTCAAGCATGGTGTCTTGTTCCCAGGCCCTGGGGTTTTGGAGGGGGGGCATCCTGCTCAGCTGATTCCCAGCCAACAAGGGCTCCCTGACAGCAGCTGCCTGACAGCTTATCTTCAGGAACTCTGGAGATAACTCTTGCCATCCCTGTTTTTCTGCTTGTTGATATGTCTTCTTTTATGGCAGGGTTTCCCACTTTTGATTGAATAGTAAACCTCACCTGTGTAACTCCTTAGATATTATATAGAAGTTGTGTCCTTTACTGGGTCTGATAGAAATACGTGATGAGTGAGTGTATCCTGGGGATGTCAGAAGTGCATTTGGTAGGAGCCAGTTTCAACTGTTTCTGTGAACGTTAACATCAATAATAGTTTGTTGGGCACTTTCTATGTGTGGTCACTGTGCCAAACATTATTATCCTTTGGAGCTTTGTTATTGTTTTCATAAAGTTGTCCAGTGTCATGGTGCTTTGTAAAGAAGTATGATCCTGTCTCAGTGTGTGGCCCAGGGAGCATATGATTTGCGTAGTAATAATTATGCTTCCATTTCCATTTTCATCTCTCATCATTGGAATACATCCAAAATACATGCTTTTTAAGACTAATTGGATAAAAATTAGTCATGAACTAATGAAATGCTGTTCTTGGTGTCCTCGTCTTTCCATCCATTGGGCATTTGATGTGAGCCCAGTGGGTGGAGTGAGTTGCTTCTTTGGAGGAAGGGGTAAGGCTGCTGTTGACCTAGAGCAGAGGGCTGTGATGTCCGGGGTCAGCCTTGTCTGCCAGCAGTTTTTCAGTTAATGATATTCACGCAGTGATAGTTCTTTTGCTCTGTAACATATTTATAAAAAACAACAAAAGCAAACTAGAGTTAAAGATTTGTTCTTCTTACATGACTTTTTGAAGGCATAGACTGCTTCTCAGAGTCGAAAGGAATAGACAGAAAGCCAGTGCCCAGCACTCCTGCCTCTGGGACTCTCATATGCCTTATATGATTTACATAGACCCATAGGATACATGTGATTGTGAGAAATATGCATAGAAACATCTGCTAAATTTGAACATACACGTGCACGCCTGTGACCCAACAACTCCACTCCTAGGTAGACGTGGCATCTGTGTCTTCACGGAAAGGTACGCATGTAAGAATGTTCATAGCCACGCTGTTTTCAGCACACAAAATATAAAACCACCCAAAAGCCCATCAATAGAAGAATGGACAAATGAATTGTGGAATTGTGGAATATTCAGATGATGGAACACTACATAGCCATGAGAATGAGTGGAGTAGAACTATAAGCAACAGTGTGGATGAATTTCACAAATAAAATGTGGAATGAAAGAAGCCAGGCAGAAAAGGATACGTACTATTTGATTCCATTCATATAAAGTTCAAAAATAGGCAAAACTAATCCGTGATACTAAAAATCAGGAGAGTGGTTACTCTTGGGGGTGAAGATAGAATTAGACGTGCGTGAGGGGTGGTTCTGGGATACTGGTGATCTGTTTTGTTGACTGAGATGCTAGTTATACAGGTCTGTTCTGTTTCTGAACATTCAACACACTGTACGCTTATTTGTACACTTCTGTATATTATAAGTTTTTAAAAGAAAGAATGGCTATATACACGTTATATACACGTTATATACACGTTTAATATATACACACATAATTTTTTTTCAGGTTTTTCCCACCTCTGGTTTTAATTCTAAGCTAAAATGTTGCTAAACATGATACAGACTATGGAATTATAATATATATATTCTTTTTTTTAAGTTTTTTATTTTTATTATTTATTTATTTATTTAAAGATTTTATTTATTTATTTGACAGAGAGAGACAGCCAGCAAAAGAGGGAACACAACCAGAGGGAGTGGGAAAGGAAGAAGCAGGCTCCCAGTAGAGGAGCCTGATGTGGGACTCGATCTCAGAATGCTGGGATCATGCCCTGAGCCGAAGGCAGATGCTTAATGACTGAGCCGTGCAGGCACCCCTCTTTTTTTAAAGTTTTTAAAAAGATTTTATTTATTTATTTGTCAGAGACAAAGAGAGAGCACAAGCAGGGAGAGTGGCAGGCAGAGGGAGAAGCAGGCTCCCTGCTGAGCAAGGAGCCAGATGTGGGACTCGATCCAAGGATGCTGGGATCATGACCTGAGTGGAAGATAGATGGTTAACTGGCTGAGTCACTCAGGCATCCCTGTAATACATGTATTCTATCAGAAGGAATGCATCCCTGTAATACATAATATTCTATTAGAAAGAATGCCTACAAATCCCCGGGTACCTGGGTGGCTCCATTTGTTAAGCATCTACCTTCAGCTCAGGTCATGATCCCAGGGTCCTGGGATCGATCCCCATGTCAGGCTCCCTGCTCAGTGGGGAGCCTGCTTCTCCCTCTCCCTATGCTGCTCCCCCTGCTTGTTGTGCTCTCTCTCTCTGTCAAATGAATAAGTAAAACCTTTTTTAAAAAGTTCCCAGTGAGCAGAGATTCAGCTTTCTAGTTTGGGGAGGGATGGGGGATTGGAAGGGATTGCACTTGAGTGTAGTGTTCCCCCACCCCACCCCCGCCAAGCCCCTTCTTCTTATCAGTAGTTGCATCCTCCCTCTGGTGTGATCTTTGTCTTTTCATGTTGTCCTTCCTCCTGCGTTCCTCCCTCTCTCCTCCCCTTTCTCCTTCTTTTTTCTCTACTGCCCTTTCCCATTGTGCTCTTTGTTTGAACTTTGGCCTAGATATAAATGGCCATCAAAGAGGTGATCTGCCCAAACGCAGAGAACACATGAAACTGTCCTCATCCAGGTTTGGGGAGGAACCCCTCCCCCACAGAGAAGGGCTGGAGGGGGTCTGGATTCTTCCCAAGGACGAGTCCCAAAGAAGATCGATGGAAGCTCAGGAATGAAAGCTTCACTTTACCATAGCGAATCCAGACACACCCTTTGCTGAAGAGAACCATAGCCTCATTCCCTGAGAAGACTATCAGAAGAGGGAGGGCACAGGTTTCACCTAGGACTTTGCACAGAGGGTCCTCAAGCTTTGTAATTTTTTAGGTTGACCCTGTCTCCTGAAGACTGCTGAAGCTCAACTAATTAAATATATTTTCATAGTGGAAATAATTTGACTATAATAATAATGAGAAATTCCTGAGAGACCTAACTATTTTAAGATTGTTTAAGACTCTTGGGGATAAATATTTCTGGGGCTAATTTGGGCATAAAATAAGCAACTCAAGGTCAGTGTCATTTCGGTTCCTGCTGCCTTCACTGTAGGATCCTCTTCTCCTTGTAAAGATGTGGCAGAATTTTAATTTCAAATAAGGCACCATAATTGATGCTGATGACAACTGGGTGTGTTTGTTATGTGATGCAATTATTAGCAAAAGAATTTGGACCAAATTTGCTCATGGTTAATCTATGACTGAAACTTGAAATATGAACAATAATCAGTTTGAGAGAAAGTCTGAGCTGGGAAATAACAAGGGTTAGAGAGAGGCTGAATGTGAGGAGAGCTGACTTCTGGCTGAGCATTTCCCTGAAGCTTGCCCGTCACCTCATGAACAGGTCCTCACCTTCCTGGGATGCTGTCTACCAGGTCAGAGTCCATCTTCCCAAGCATGCACATGTCTCATTGTCAGTATGGCCCGAGTATGGGGAGAGGCTGCAGAGCCTCCCTGATGACCAGCTCTACTTGAAGTCCTAATTCCCCTCCTCCAGGGACACTTGATCCCAGCGAAAGTCTGTGCCGAAGCCAAACGCTGTGTCATGCTGTGTATTGAGTAAGGCCAAGGGACCAAGCTCTCCCTGGGGCAGCCCTTGGGAACTATAGAGAAAAGATGGAAGAAGGATTAAATGATGGGAGGGATTTGGAAATCTAATAGAAGATTTTGGCCTCTGGTTGACTTTACACATGCGCACATGCACAATTAATATTTCCTGAGTGCTTACTCTGTGCCAGGTGCTATGCTGAGTGCTTGTCATGTACACCCACAGGTAATTCTTTCAGCTGCCTGATGAGGCCAGTAGCTACCATTATTATCCCCATTTTACAGATAAGGACATTAAAGCCCAAGAAAGTTACAGAACTTGCGGAAAGTCATGAAACACACTCTGCGGGTGGTGTGTTTCAATAATCTTCTCCCTTTGCTTCGACCTACTTCTACCTCAACCACTTGAAAGGGAATTGAGATGGGAAATCCATGTGTGTATAGTCTTTTGCAAACAGTGGTATGGAAACAGTTGATGTAGTACCAGCATTTCCAGAACACTGGATGTTTCCTTTTGTAGGTGATGGACGGTATTACTGTCAAAACACATCTAACCCAGTCATGTTTGCTGAAAGTTGCAGATTTTGAAAGAGCTATTGCAGAAAGTCTCGTGGATTAGGGTAAATGGGAGTTGGGAGGAGGGGTGATGTGCATCATAGTCTCTATCGTAGTATCAGATGGCTATTATTTTAATACTTCATTGACAGAACAATTGATCAAAATGGGATCACTCATATGAAAACTGGGTCCAACAGACTTAAAAACAGTAATTTCTGGAAGATCACAGAGCAGACTTTGATAAGTAGAAGCCATCTGTGTGTGTGAGTGGTCTCCTGCAAGGGTCATGGGCTTGCCAACTGAGAGATCTCCTCCAGCTTTGAGAGAAGCTTTGGGAGAAAGCTTTTGAGAGAAGGCCTCTGTTCCCTGAGGAACATAGTGGGGGGAAAATGCTGAAATTACAGTGACAAGTCGCTGTGAGGTTTACTTCTGAGTAGAAACTCATGATGTTTACTTCTGAGAAAACACTCATGTTAATCCCAGACTTCCCTTTATGGTATTTGAAACTATGTCTGTGGGGTTGCCCTCACTTAATTCTTGGCTGACAGAGCAACTTTATGATTGGGGGTGTGTTTGCACGTGCTCGCGCATCTGTGCACTGAGGTTCAGAACCGGGAACTGAACGTCTGCCAGGGCTCTCTCTTAGCTCAGCAGTTTCCTGCAGGTTGACCGTGGAGTACTCAGCCTGAGTGAAGAACACTCTGTTGGCACATGAAGTCAGTAGGCACTTAGCCCCTGGAACCTGACTGTCCCTCAGAAGTAGTGAAGGATCCCTTGGTTGCAACAGCATCACGAGTGTTGAAGTGACTTAGTAGAGTCCTGGCGCTTGGCCATGCAAGTGTGGGTGAGTGACTTTGAAAAGGAAGCACAGCTTGTGATTGTAGGTGACCCCTGACAGGTAATTGACAAAGAGTTATTGGACATCCATTATGTATAAGGCATTTTGTGTTATTTCCTGTGGCTGCTGTAACAAATCACCGTAAACCCGATGGCTTAAAACAATAGGAAGTTATCCTCTCACATTCTGGAGGCCAGAAGTCTGAAATCAAGGTGTCAGCTGGGCTGTACTCCCTGTGGGGGCTCTAGGGGATACTTCTTTCTTTCCTCATCTGTCCTCTGATGGCTCCAGGTGGCATGTGGCCTCATCACTCTAATCTCTGCCTCTGGGGTCACACAACCTCCTCTTCTTCTGTCCTAAAACTCCCTCTGCTTCTCTAAGGATTCACGTGATTGCATTTAGGACCCACCCAGATAATCCAGAAAAACTGGCTTTTCTCAGGATACTTAACATAATATATCTTTTGTCATATAATTTAACACTCAGGCTCTGGGGATTAGGACATGGACATATCTTTTTGGGGGCCACCACTGAACTCGCTGCAGCATTCAATGATTTATTTGGACACATGGAAAAATAAGAGCATTGACTTGCTCATAGGAGTCTCTGATCCAGTTGTGTAAGCATAGATATGTTTGTTTACTCAGCAAGTATGTACTGTTCACACGCCATGCACCAGGCTGTGTGCTTGCATTGGATTTACAGAAAGGAATGAGACACAGCCCCTGTGCTAGAGAAGCTGAGTCTGAGAGAAAGACATTGTAAACAAGGGTAACCCTAAAGAATTTCAATCTCATGTCATCTAGTATTTGTATGGACATCTTCAAATAATCACAATCCAAAGGCCAAAAGTAATTTAAAAAGAATAGTAATCATTTACTTGTTGCTCTTAAAAAATTAAAGGAAACTTGATTCATAAACTCTCAGTAACAATTTTCATATCCCCTTTACTCCCCCTAATTCTCTCATATTCCACAATGTTTAGAAGCCTATCGTTTACTGTTGTTTCATCCTCCATCCTGCATGGCACTTCTTGCTCTCTCTCCCAACTCTGTTATACACATTAGCTTGACCCCCTTGACAAGTGAACCTTCTCCTTTCCCTTCTCTGCTGACTGTCCTCTAATTCTGCATCCTAAAGCCCAGGAAGCTCTCTGGCTGGGACAGTGTCCTTAGAAAAGCAGCTGCATGAAGAAGTCTTTTTAATCAGAAGGCAGGAGGAGAGGCCAAGAATACTGACATGACACAACTGCAGTCCAGTTGGGTAAATACTTACAGTGAGATTTAAAAGTTACATTATTTTGTATTAGCTTCATTAGATGTTTGCAGCAACCCAATGGATAAAAACTGTTATTCTTCCTATTTTACACACGAGGAAAAGAACCTAGATTTATTAAGTACATTGCCCAACATAAGTAGTCAAGCTGGGATTTGAGCTCAATGTACCTGGGATTTGGGCCTTGGGAACCTGGAAGATGGAGTAACATTGGAGGAATCATCTGAGAGAAGAACACCTTGAATCAGGTTTGAAGGATAAGAAGGAGTTTGGAAAAGATCTGAAGAGCATTGTAAGCTCTTGTAAAATGGCAGGATGGTGCTTTTAAGGTTTTGAGTACCTGTGAAGCCAGGGTGCAGAATGGTTGGGTGGGGTGTCAGCAGAGCAGGTGGTTGGAAATAGAGGTAAGACCAGGCCATGTGTGGATTTGTGTCTTGCTAGACTTTGTTCTGGCGGAACGTGAGTCAGTGAGGGTTATAAGCAAAGGCGAAGCATGATCACGTTTGCTGTGTAAAGAGCATTCTGAGAGTGATCACATATATTGAGGTGGGGAGGAAGTGGGCAGGGCTGGAGACAGGGAGACTACCGTGGGAGGCAGCTTCTGCACGCGAACTTCTGTCCTGTGAGTAGCAGTCTCCATAACCCCCATATGATCTGGTCGTAAAAGGCTCTTTGACTAGAAGCACAGAGGATGAGAGGTCCACAGACCAAAGCGAAATAATTAGCACCAAAGACGTAGGTGCTGCTTGGCAGAGAGGCAGAGTTAATGACCCTCCTCCTGGCAGCTCATCTGTCTATACTCTGTCTTTGCCATCTTGAAACAAACTGGAGGAGAAGTTTCTCATTACTCTCTTTCTTCTGACACTGACATATCAGAAGGGGGAACTTCTCTCTTATTGGCTCAGTGATCTTCTATGGCCCAGTCAGAGGAGAGAGAAAATGGCTCTGTCTTTCCTGAGGGTCAAATTTAATAAATCTAACAACTATCTGGGCAGATTATACTGACTTCTACAGAGTTATCTTTTATTGCATTCTGAGCCAAAGCGCACTCACTGTCAGAATCCTGAACACTAGTCTGGCCTACTTTTCCCTTGGTAAAAACTCATCCTCAGCAGTAGATTCCATTACACAAGCGGAAAACTACTTCACCTTTCTTGTTCAATTTCCATGTTTAGATAATCACAAGCAGAATTTCAAGAAACATCATTAGCATCCAGTTAGAGACCACTGTGATAGTTCAGGTGAGAAATGATGATGTCCTGAATCAAAACAGTGGCAATGCAGCTAGAGAAGAGAGAACAGAACAAGGAACATTTAAGCAACAACCGCACAGCCTTGCTTATATTTACTGAGCACTTTCTATGTGTCAGACATTGTATAGTGTGTGTGTTATCTCATTCGATGTTTGCAACAACCCAATGATGTAAGAAATGTTACTCTATTTTACACATGAGGAAATAGGCTTAGACGCATTAAAAACTTGCCCAAAGTTAGTGGCAGAGCTGTGATCTGAGCCCCAGGAATCTGACCTCAAAACTCTCAGTTTTTTAAAGATTTATTTACTTTATTTGTTAGAGAGAGAGAGAGCGTGAGCACAAATGAGAGGGGCAGACTCCACACTGAGTGTGGAGCCAGATGCAGGGCTCGATCTCACAACCCTGAGATCACATCTGAGCCGAAACCAAGAGTCAGTCACTTAATGGACTGCACCGCCCAGGCACTCCTCAAAACTCTCATTTTTAATCTCTGTGTATTACTGTCTCAAATCAGGAGAATTTGGTAATTTATGGAGTGAGGGGGTGGGGGAAGGAGAATCACAGGAATGGGAGGAGTGTTCCAGAGTGTGCAGATAGATGAAAGGTGGAGCCACTCGCCAAAATGGGAACTTAAGAAAAGGAATGGGTTTGAAAGAAGACTGATGATTCGGTTGTGAATATGTTGATAGGGGACATCCAAGTAAGATGTCTTTAAATGGTTGGGTGCTTAAAATATGGAGCTTCAGAGAAAGTGATTGAGGCTAAAGAAGTCTGTATCTAGGCAGCAGAAGAGCATGTGGGCAGCAGCAGCGGGGGGTGGGGAGGTGGGTAACAGAGATTTTCTAGAGAAGAAGATGAGCGGAGAAGGCAATCAGGGATAGAATCTCAGGGACCTGAAACATTTAAGGGACCAGTAAATGAAGAGCCTTTGAATAAGAAAAAGAAATAGTTCAAGGGATGGTACGAGAATGAGGAGAGACTGGGTCCCAGAAACCAGAGGAGAAGGAAGTGTGATGAAGGAATGGTAGCAGTGCCTAATGCAACAGAGAAATCACATAAGGTAAGAAATGAAAGTTACCATTGCATTTGGCAATTAGGTCAATGTAAAACCAGCTGGTGGGAATGCAAACTGTTATAGCCATTTTGGAAGACAGTATAGCAGTTTCTTGTAAAGCTGAACATTTTCCTAACATACAGTTTAGCAGCGGTATTCCTTAGTATTTACCCAAATGAGATAAAAAAAAGTATGACACACAAAAACCTGCACATTAATGTTTATAGCTGCTTTATTCATTATTGCTAAAACTTGGAATCAGTGAAGATATCCTTTAGTAGTTGAATGGATAAACCAACTGTGGTACATCTGTAGAATGGACTATTATTCAGTGATAACAAAAATGAGCTATCAAGCCATGAGAAGACGTGGAGGAACCTTAAATGCATTGCTAAGTGAAAGAAGCCAACTGAAAAGGTTATATACTGTATGATTCCAACTATATGACATTCTGGGAAAGGCAGAACTGTAGAGATAGTATTAAGTTCAGTGGTTGCCAGGAGTTGGGGGAAGGGAGGGATAAATAGGTGGAGCATTAGGCCTGTGAAACTATTCTGTGTGATACTGTAATCATGCATACACCTCATTAGACATTTGTCCAAACCCGTGGAACTATGCAACACAAAGAAGGAACCCTAATGTAAACCGTGGACTTAAGTTAATAATAATGTATCAATATTGACTCATCGATTGTAACAAATTTTCCACACCAATGCAAAATGTTAATAATAGGGGAAACTGGCAGGGGGTGGGAGGGACAGATACATGGAAACCCTTTGTACTTCTGCTCAGTTTTCTGTAAACCTAAAACTGATCTAAAAAAAGAACTATTGATTAAAATAAAAAGAAAGGAGGAAAGAGGAAAGGAAGGAATAAAAGAAGAAATAAACAAAGGAAAAACTAGAAAGAAAGCCATGAAATCTTGAAAGTGTAACATGAACCCATAATTATAATTAATCCAATTCTTGGAAATCTTGAATTCTAAGTTGAGTAAAAATATGACTAGTTTCTCTTTTGCTTACCAACTTCTAGAGCTCCCCCCCCCCAGTACAAATGCAAAATACAAACCAATGTCTTTGGTGTGATATGAAAATTTTTTCAGAGCTCAGCTTTGCAACGTGATCTCTGGGTCATCACCCATGTATTACAAGCTTCAGCTGCACCAGTCTCTTTGCTTGTCTTTCCCACTCATGACATGCGCTTCCAGACTACTCTGCCTTATCGCTCTTGCTGTTTCTTCTGCCTATTTCCTCTCCTCTTCTCTAGCTAACAAAATCCTACACATCCTCCACTGCCCATTCCACACCTACCCTTCTCTGTGAGAACTTCGCTGATTCCTTTCACCCCTATGCTGATTCCTTTCACCCCTAGCACACTAAACAAGAAAGATCCCTCTCCCAGTTTCTATCTTTCTTTGTGCCCATCTCTTCAATAAATACATAGTACAGTACAACATCAACAGCAAACAGTTTAGTGGGAAAATTGGGGGTGGGGTGGAAAGAAGCGTGATCAAAGCAGATTTAAGAAGTGGGTGGGAGAAATGTATGCATGGAAGGTAGACTATTGTGTAGGGATTGGTTTTATTATAATTTGGCATTGTTTGTTTTGGTTTGTCTTCAGCATTTGTGGTTTTACACAACAGGGATTGAGGGTAGTGAAAAGAAAATTCTCCAGTGGCTGTGGTGCTGTCCAGGGCTTTCGGTGCTGACGGGCCTGTGGCACTGGGTAGGGTCTGTCTCCAGACAGGTAATTCTTCTCCCTGGAGCCATGGTCCTCTATTTTGGGGAGGGAGGGAGAGAGGAGAATGACTACATCCATTTATTATCTCTTAGAAGTTCAGGAACCATAGCTTGCCTCATCTGTGGGGGAAGGAGAAAAAGGTTTGCTGACTTGGTTGATACTTCCTCTTTTTTTCCATGGGATCCACAGACTCCTGAAGACAAATTAATGACTAGAAAAAGCAATTAGTTATTAGTTTTTCTATCATCCACTTAACAGACTTTAAAGGCTAACTATATTCCAGGAACCCTGCCAGGCACTGGAATACAGGATAACCAAAACGGAATTCCTGTCCTCAAGGAGTTTAGTCTAAGCAGGAAGATCAACCTTGAGCCCATGCCAGCAATTACACTGTGAGGGGAGCTGTCTTAGTTCAGGCTGCCAGAACAAGATACCATAGAATGAGTGGCTTAAATCATAGAAATTTATTTTCTCACAGTTCTCAAGACTGGAAATCCAAGATCAAGCTCCAGCAGGGCTTGGTTTTTGGTAAGGACTTTCTTCTGGGCTCGTAGGTGACCACTTTCTTGTTATGTCTTCATATGGTCTTTCCTCTAAGAATGGGCATGGTGGGGGGCAGGTAGGAGTGTGATTAGAGATTGCAGGGGGAGGGACTTTCTTTGATGTCTCTCTTATAAAGACACTAATCCTATCAGATCAGGGCCCCAGGCTTATGACCTCACTTTATCTTATTTACCTCCTCAAGGCGCTATTTCCAAGTACAGTCACACTGAGGGTCAGGGCCTCAGCATATGAATTTGGAGGGGACACAGCTCAGCCCATAACAGGAGCTTATAGAAAACTGTAAGAGCACAGATGAGGGCACGATTGCCTTGTCTAGTGTGGATTTTGAGCACGTGGGTATCAGTATATGTGATTTTGGTAGCCCCAGCTTGGAGGCTCTGGTGATCTAGCAGCGCTGGGCAGTCAACAGGTAACTATTGTCCCATGTCCAAAGAAGAGGTCTCCATACCACAAGCTTCCTGCCAATCATAACTTCATCCAATGATATTCTTGGGCCTCTGGTACTATTTTTATATGTGTTAGCAGCTTTTCTGGTATGTCCCAGGTTTCCAGATGTCAGTCAGCCTTTACAGCAACAGCCTCTGTACACCTCCTGCAAAGGTGATTATTTCAACGATTCAGTACCTGTCAGATTCAGAAGTACTGTACTTCAAGTGGCCCCAGAAATACACGTATGTGTTCCTTTGCAATAGTGAGGGGTGTAAAATGAGTCATGGGCTTGCTCAGGAGGGTGTTCTGCCCCTGCTGTCCCGTCTTTTGCAGATAGCATTTGTGGACACCAGGCTCTGTGAACAGCCAGTGCTGTTCTGTCTTCATTGATAGTATGTTGAGGGTCCCGCTCTGTGGGGTACATATTCTCAGAAGAAGGAAATGTCCCAGAAGCTTCGAGAAAAGTAACCACTCCTTTCTTTATACTTCGGTCACATTGGGTGTACATTTCTCATTTGGCATCTGGCCTTTGGGGCTTCATGAAGACCTATCAGGGCCAGTTTCTTTAAAGCAGGGAGTGAGTCACATTGCTGTCTGTTCTAACCTCCCTGTGAGGCCGTGATGGCAGTATCCCAGCAGTGATCACTTTTGGATAAACCAGTACATTGTTGTGTATTAAAAATAAGCTTATCATTCTACTGGCACTTTGTCTCCCCAGTGGAATTCAGTCTCTCTAATGCACTGCCCTGAGTCTAGCGATTCTCCCCTTGGTAGAAGCCAAATAATGGCCAGAGCAGAATCCCAGCCTGTTCCCCATAAGAGCTGCTACCCTCATGGAAATGAGGGCAAGGCCTTGAGCAGGGAGGGTGCTTAGAGGGTTCCCATCTTCAGGACCAACAATTCTGGCTTTCGAAATAGGGAAAAAGTGGTAGTATGGCTTAAGTCAACATGAAAACCCTCTTCCTTTCTATGACTGCTCTAGTCAGGGAGTTAGTTTTCTGTTGCTTCAGCAAGTGGTCTGGAGGATACCCCCGTGATGGTCAGGGCCATTGACAGCACTTGATCAAAACTTGACAGCTTTCTCCCTGTCTCCTCTCTGCCCCCGCCGCACAGAGACTCTGTTTTGAGGAACATTTGTAAGACAAACTCTTGGCTTACAAACATTGAAACAGCTGCTCTCCTGCCCCTTACTCTTGTGCCGCTGCAGTCACAGTGCTGGAAGCCTCTGCCGAGGAGGGTGGAGTGTCTGGATCTCTGCTGTTCCCTGTTACCATAAAGGCAGTTCATTACAGGCTTTGACCCTGCCTGCATTCTCCCTCCCTTGCAACATGCACATTCATCTCTTCTCCTGGCATCACTGCTGGCAGAACGTGAACTTCGTTTCTCTGTCATCTGAGCATCATTCAAAAGCATTCCGCCCATTTGTGAATTATTCCCTCACTCTTCAGTAGGGCAGTGTGACAGGTCCTCTGCCGGCAGAAGGGAGCAGTCCGACAAGACCTGAAGACCCAAGACTTTCAGAAGCTGTGACGAGGAGGCTAGGAAGCCACAAAACATTGTGAGCTGAGGGGATGTCTTAATAAGCTTTTAGATGTGATTTGGCCAGAGTTGGCAGAGGAAGCTCAAGGGAAAAAGGCGAGTAAATCATTGCAGACCCACTGGGCGTGACAACCCTAGGAAGCTTAATGGTCTCTCCAGGAAAGAATTGACAGCGATTATCCAGCAACAGAACACCATATAGAATGGGGAGGACAGACCCCTGGATGTGAGTACAATCTCTCTTCACTACAGGGTTTTGAGCACCAGGAGCAAAGCCAGTTGGTGTAACTGATGGCGCTCCCTAACCACTGGATCGGGTGCCTGTGGACTGTCTCTAGCTGAGCTGTGCAGAAGGTCCTGGCTGGGACTTCTGTTTGCAGGTCTCTTCTAGAATATTTTGTCTGTCCGGAAACTGAAGGTAGTGGTTTGGGGATATTGGTACCAGGAGACTTTGTTGTAAATCCTCAGGAAAACAGCAGAAGCAAACCTCATAGACCTTTTGCTATAAAAAGAAAACAGATTGCATCACAGACCCAGCAGCTGTGTGGCGCTCTGGCATTCGTGATGAGAGAAAAAAAAGCATTGGCAAATTGGAATGCAGTGAAAACAGGGCAGTGGGCTGGGAGAAAGGAGGGAAATCTTTCTTAGGAAGCTAAATACCTTTGCAGATTCAGGATGCTCATTGAATATTTATGATCATGGATTTATTTCATTTCTGCTTAAAGAACTGGCAGCATGTTTGCATTTAATGTTTTTTCTCTGGAGCCCTGTGAATGTGAGCATTGTGACAAAGAGGGATGTGATTGATAGATGTGGGGCAGAAGAAATTCCTCACCGCCAGCAGTGGGAAGTGTCTTGAATGATAGCTGATCTACTTGGAAGAGGAAGCTCAGATGTAATGAGGGAATGGGGCTGCTACGGCCTGGGTGCCCCAACAGGTTGGCGGTGGAGTTTAACTCGTTGACTGCAGACTGGTTGCCACCTCTCTGTTCCTTTCTCTCCCCCACTTCTTGTTCGGGGTCCTCCATCCTCCTTATTCCTCTCCCTCAGCCTGCCTCCACCCGGCCTGATTTGTCAGTTCAGAGGTGTCAGACGAGAAGCTGAGTATCTCCTTACTCCAAAAGGATGGAGGTATAGAAAGGAAGCCAAAAAGAAGGCTCAGCCTCTTTGATCCTTTCCCACCACCCTGTGTGTAAACACAACTGTAGGTGAATGCTGGAGGTCCTACCAGCGAGCCTATTACTGGATTTAAATTGAGAATGAACTTGAGATGCCCAAGTAGAAAGGGACGATGCTAGCTGCAGACTGGTAACGGGAACCCTGGGGTTCTGTTCCTGATTTTGCAGGCAGTTTTCTGTGCAATTCTAGTTGGGGGGGAGTATCCAAAATCCTATAAGCAACATGTCCTGGAGCTGCCCTGTGCCTCAGGCAGGCTGTGCATTGGCCATGGTGGAGGGGATGGGCTGGGGTGGGGAGTGGGGAGCATTTTGTTCTTAAGGAGCTGTAACTGAAAGCAAAAAATATATTTATTTTTTTAAATAATAAATTAAAAATATTCTGTTTGGCCAACATTTCTCAACTGTAGTGTTTTTCCATCTTTAAAAGAAAAAGGAGTAGTAATGTGTGCTGGATTTGCAAAGGGCTGTTTACCAAAGGTAATTATGTAAACAAGGCTATCTCAAAAGCTTGCAACCATGGCAATAGGTATCTGAGAGCTGAATTTATTGTCCGGAACAGGAGGAGAGTGACTGTCCCTGTACTGTGGGCCTGCCGACCCATGCATCTGTTGTGGGCGAGACTGGACATCACTGCTGGTCTGCAGCTCGTGACTTGGGCTGAGGGGATGCACTGAGTTTGCAGCAAGGACATCTCTATCTCCAGGAGCTAAGCTATGAAGTAAAATCCATGAAATTTTAGTCACAATAATAGTATTTGTATGAACTGGGCCATTGTAGTAGAGACATTCAGACACCCATTGCAAGAAAAATTTGGGTATGGGAAGGTGGACTTTGAGTGTGCAAAGATAACAAATGAGTAAATGGAAGAACGTGGCTGTGGAGGGAGAGCACTGAGGAAGCTACGGCTAATATTTTATTTTCCTGCCATTTGGACCTGGAATGCTTTTGCAGTATTGGGGCAAACAGAGCAGAAGCTCAATATTATTGGTTTGAAGGTACACAGATTATCTGAATAGATAGACAGTGTATCCAATGTTTATAAAAACAAACCATTGTAAACAGTGGAACAGTCTGGGAGACATAAAGCCCAAACTGGTCTTTCAGTGGAACCCTGGGAATTTACAGTGGCATTTCCAGCTCTGTTTCTCTGTTTTGAGTCTCAACGTTATTCTTTCATTGGCTCATTCATTCAACCAAGATTTCTGGTGCATCCCAGGGACCTCTGACCATGGCTAACTGAGGAGTCCTCTGCTTTACAGCTTCCCTTCTCCAGGTTTGTTGCACTTCCAATGAGCAGAGCAGGGTAGATTGGTTTGGGTTTTTTAAAGATTTATTTATTGGTGGGGGAGGGGCAGAGGGAGAGCAGGGAGAGAGAACCTCAAGCAGATTCCCTGCTGAGTGCAGAGCCCAACCTGGGGCTTGATCCCAGGACCCTGAGATCATGACCTGAGCCGAAATCAAGAGTCAGATGCTTAACCAACCGGGCCACCCAGGTGCCCCAAATCCTTTACTTTTGACATAATTACCAGTGGCTTTGGTTTGCTCTAATGGTGGCCCAGGGCTACCGATAAGAGTTAGTCTTTAAAATTCTGTTCGTTTGCCATTTGGTGGAAAGAAGAGGTTAAGTTTACTACTAGTTACTACCTCCAGACCACTGCTCTGAGCGGGGTTTCGCGTCCTATAGGCGGTTTGGGAGGCCTTTTTTATCCTGTTAAGCACAGAAGCCACACAACCAGCCCCTCCTGGTGCAGTTGGCAGGGCGCACTGTCAGTGTTTCTAGCATCCTTGTTGATCCCAAAGTGGGTTGTTCCGACAGTAATTGGAACTGGGAGATGGCCCGGGCCTGTGCCCAGCTCTCCATCTGTCCCAGAACTCAGGAAGCTGCACTGTTTACGGTGAGACAAGGATGAAGCAAAGGAAGTGCCGTACATGCTGGGACAAAATCCCGAGGATTTAACCCAGTCCGCAGGGTCTCTGTGGGCCACAGGCACCTTCTCCTGCCAGGGGAAGCAGCGTGTTAGCTGTGGCGGCCCCACAAAACATTGTTGGGAGGCCCTTCGTGATCATACACAGTATAGTTGCATACCAGAGGCAGGCCTGGAAACCCCGTGTTGTTGATGGGATTGTATCAGGTGTCTGCTACCTAGGCTGGAAGAGCAGAGCAGACATCATGGGTTTGGTTACAGTCCTCTGGAGAATGTCCCTGTAGTGGGAAGAAGGGAGGGAGATTGGCACATTCTGCCGCCTTCTGTTTCCAAGTTCGGGGCCTTTGGTGTGCGATGCGTGCTTTGTGCTTGTCCTATCTTTACCCAGCTTCTGCACCCTGCCCTGAGCCCTCAGCAGATGCCCTGAAATCAGAGAGAAGAGGTGTGGCTGTCCTGTGTGCTGAGCGGTGCTGATGGCAACTTTGTTTTGTAATCCCTAGGTCCCGAAGATGGCATAGTAATAAAGTCACCTTCTAATGATCCGTGGGTGCCTGCCCGGGCCAGTGGCGTCGTGTTGAGCTGAAGGAACTTGTCTACTGCGTTCCTGAAAACCTCTTTCTCTCCTAATTCATGAGCCAGCAGGATGCGGTCGCTGCACTTTCAGAGCGCCTTCTCATAGCTGCGTACAAAGGCCAAGCAGAGAATGTGGTTCAGCTCATCAACAAGGGCGCCAAGGTAGCAGTTACCAAGGTAACAAGAAGGGGGAAAAATGCTTTAGCCTTTCCCTGGGAAAAAGCTTACCTCTTAATAACCATTGTCTGTACAACTGTTGTGTTTGGTTCTAAGCTTTCATAGAACTGGCTCTTTCTTTTTTACAGTGATGGCAGTTTGGAGAGAAGGAAGGGGGATTAAAATGCTTTCAATACTATCTTTCAAATGGAGTGACTTGTAATTAGCATTTGACAGTCTTTAAAATCAGTGTGGCTTTTTCTCACCTACTTCTTTAGCGAAATGGGTAAGAGATCTCTCTGGAGAAATTGGGGCACAAAAACTTATTGGGAAGAATGTTTGTACGATTATCACATTAGACCAGCTTGTGGACAGGACAGCCCGCCCGCTGTGCAGGACCTCACTGGTCCCGTCTGTACAGTGACAGGCTTGGACCAGATGACAGCCACCATCTCTTTGGGCTTTCATTTCATATGGGTCAGTAAAAATGGACGGTAAGCTTTGGAGGACATTGCTTACCCCTTACCAACAGATAATACCGTGGGAGATGAGAGGACATGTGGGCCAAGGGGCAGTTTTGTAGCAAAACGGAGGAAAGCCAGGCTGCAGAGTTAGGTGACAAGTTAAAATACAGAAAGGAGATGCTGCTCATGGAAAATACTTATTGAGCTCTTGGTATTGCTCTCAGTCCTCTAGACGAGGTTCTTTTTTTCGTCCCCACTGTAGAGATGAGGAAACTGAGGCACAGAATAGTATAAGTAACTTGCTCAGAGTCCTTCAGCTGTCGAGTGGCAGATTGCTACTTGTACCTGCAGAGTCTGGCTCCGGAGCCCACCCTCCAGGCCACCGCAGATAGAGCTGTGGTGAGAAGCAAAGTTTAATTTTCAAATGGTAATGTCTGACCACCGGTGCAAAGATTGCCCAGCACACATTTTCAGTTACTCATATGCAGTCTCAGTATGTCATGATTCTGATGTGTGCTTTTTTGGTACCACCAAGCAGTTAACTCAACTCTGACACTATCTACCCGGAGATGGCCTCAGATCTCTCAGTTTAAGGTCTTAGTCCCACAAGAGTGGCTCCCCCAACTCAAACCCCCTTCCGATGCAGTCGCCAAGTACAGGTTGTCACTTGTGCTTCTAACCAACTGGTTATAAATCAAAGGTTCCCACAACCCCCTTCTTGGGTTCGATTAATTTGCTAGAGCAGGTCAAAGAACTCAGGAAGACATTTTGCTTACTAGATTACCAGTTCATTATGAAAGGGTATAACTGAAGATTAGCCAGATAGAAGAGAGACGTAGGGCACGGTAGGAGAGGGGCACAGAGCTTCCATGCACTCTGAATGCACTGCCCACCCAGCACCTCCACGTCTTCACCAACCCAGAAGTCTTCTGAATTCTCTTGGGTTTTCATGGAGGCTTCATTGGTGATTGCTGATTGACATTCAACCTCCGGCCTCACCCTCCTCCCTGGAAGTCAGGGGATGGGACAGAAAGTTTAACCCTCTAATCAAGGTTGGTTCCCCTGGCAACCAGCCCCCCACCCTTAGGGGCTTTCCAAAAGTTACCTCATTAACATAAGCCCAGGTGTGGTTGAAGGGGGCTTATTAGGAAGAACACACTTCTTTCACTTTTTTGGCTCTGGAGCTATTTCAGGAACTGAGGATAAAAGACCAACTACTGTAACAAAAGATGCTCCCATTGCTCTTACCACTTAGGAAATTCCAAGGATTTGGGGAGCTGTGAGCCAGGAATGGGTACTAAAACCAAATATATATTAGAAAGACATTCCATGCTCATGGACTGGAAGAAAAAATACTGTTAAAATGTCTGTACTATCCAAAGCAATGTACACATTCAATACAATCCTTATCAATATACCAACAGCAGTTTTCATAGAACCAGAACAAACAATCCTAAAATCTGTATGGAACCACAAAAGATCCCAAATAGCTAAAGCAATCTTGAAAAAGAAAAGCAAAGCTGGAGGCAATCAGAATTCTGGACTTCAAGTTATATCACAAATCTGCAGTAATCAAAACAGTATGGTACTGGCATAAAAATAGATACATGGGGTGCCATTAAGCATCAGACTCTTGGTTTCAGCTCAGGTAATGATCTCAGGGTCATGAGATTGAGCCCCACGTCAGGCTCCATGCTCAGCAAGGAATCTACTTGAGATTCACTCTCTCCCTCTCCCTATGCTTCTCCCTGCCCTGCCCCCCAAGTAAATAAATAAGTCTTAAAAAAAAAATAGACACATAGATCAATGGACCAGAAAAGAAATCGAGAAATAAACCCACAATTATATGGTCAATTGATCTTCGACAAAGGAGGGAAGAATGTACAATGGAAAAAGACAATCTCTTCAACAAATGATGTTGGGAAAACTGGACAGCAACATGCAAAAGAATGAAATTGGACCACTTTCTTACACCATGCACAAAAATAAATTCAAAATGGATTAAAGACCTAAATGTGAGACCTGAAACCATAAAAATCTTAAAAGAGCACAGGCAATAACTTCTTTGACATTACGCATAGCAACTTTTTTCCAGATACGTTTCCTGAGGCAAGGAAGACAAAAGCGAAAATAAACTATTGGGACTACATCAAAATAAAAAACCTTCTGCATGGCAAAGGAAATAATCAACAGAACTAAAAGACAACCAACTGGATAAGAGAAGATATTTGCAAATGACATATTCAATAAAGGGTTAGTATACAAAATATATAAAGAACTTATAAAACTCAGCACCCCAAAAACAAATAATCCAATTTAAAAATGGGCAGAAAACTTGAACAGATATTTCTCCAAAGAAGACATGCAGTTGGCCAACAAACAGGTGAACAGATGCTCATCATCACTTATCATCAGGGGAATGCAAATCAAAACTACAATGTGATAGCACCTCACACCTGTCAGAATGACTAAATTCAACAACACAAGAAAGAACTGGTGCTGGAGAGGTTGTGGAGAAAGGGGAACCCTCTTGCACTGTTGGTGGGAATGCAAACTGGTGCAGCCACTGTGGAAGACAGAATGGAGATTCCTCAAAAATTTAAAAATGGAACTACCTTATGATCCAGCAATTGCACGATTGGGTATTTACCCAAAGAATACAAAAAATACTAATTCAAAGGGATACATGCGCCCCTATGTTTATAGCAGCATTATTTACAGTAGCCAAGATATGGAAGCAGCCCAAGTGTCCACTGATAGGTGAATGGATAAAGAAGATGTACACGCATATATATAACAGAATGTTATTCAGCCGTATAAAAGAAGATTAATATATGTGTGTGTGTAGATGGGTAGGTAGGTAGGTAGATAGATAGATACATAGATTACCAGAGGAGAGATGAGTGGGGAAAGGGGTAAAATAGGTGATGGGAATTAAGGAGTGCACTTGTCAAGTGAGGTATGGAAATGCTGAATCACTGTATCATACACCTGAAACTAATATAATACTGCATGCTAACTAATGAATTAAAATAAAAACTTTAAAAAAAGGGGCGCCTGGGTGGCACAGCGGTTAAGCGCCGGCCTTCGGCTCAGGGCGTGATCCCGGCATTGTGGGATCGAGCCCCACGTCAGGCTCCTCTGCTATGAGCCTGCTTCTCCCTCTCCCACTCCCCCTGCTTATGTTGCCTCTCTCGCTGGCTGTCTCTATCTCTGTCAAATAAATAAATAAAATCTTTAAAAAAAAAAAAAACTTTAAAAAAAAACAGTAGGTATTACTTTAATTTTTACGTTGTACCTACACATAAAGTGTTAAATATTTTTACTGTGTTTCTCTTCCATTTCTGAGTCTCCATAGCCAACTACATTCAAGTCTTTTGGGCAGTTTCTTTCCTTGTTTACATTCGTAAATGATACCCTGAATTTGCTCAATCTTGATTTTTCTGTCTTAGGCATTATATGTTGATGTAACAGTATGAAAACTGATGATCTAAGAGTTAATTGTCTTTCTCTTCCCCGCTCTCACACGTGCACGTCTACTTCTCCAATATAGTTGTGTCATTACTTAGGTGACATCAGCATTTGGTCTTTACATTAATCTAACCAGTTTACTTATTTGATTATTTATTTTAAATATTTATTATTCATTTGAGAGAGAGAGGGAGAGAAAGAGCATTGGGGGAGGGTCAGAAGGAGAGAATCTCAAGCAGACTCCCTGCGGAGCACAGAGCCCGAGGTGGGGCTGGATCCCACCGCCCTGAGATCATGACCTGAACTGAAATCAAGAAATCAGGTGCCCCTTAATCAGTTTATTTATAGCTGAACCATGTAGAGTGTACTATCATTATGCTTCCTTTTTTTTCTTTGTAATAGTTCCTTTACTCTGATGTTAATAATTGTCCTATGTTTGTTTCCTTGGTTTTGTGTGTACATATCACAAATTATCCTAAAACTCAGTTGCTGATCTTCTCTCTGGATGTTCAGATGCGTTTGGTAGTCTCTCCACTGAGTCTCTTTGAAGAGATGTTATCTCGAGCCCCCTCCCCTATTTTGGTCTGGACTGGTGGCCCTTAGGGCCTTCTTTTTTTTTTTTTTTTTTTTATTTATTTATTCGACAGAGATAGAGACAGCCAGTGAGAGAGGGAACACAAGCAGGGGGAGTGGGAGAGGAAGAAGCAGGCTCACAGCAGAAGAGCCTGATGTGGGGCTCGATCCCATAACGCCGGGATCACGCCCTGAGCCGAAGGCAGATGCTTAACCGCTGTGCCACCCAGGCGCCCCCCTTAGGGCCTTCTGACAAATGTTTCTCTTCACTATTATCCTAAGGATTTTGCTTACTACTTTCATATATGTTGATCTTCTGTTTCTGGACCCTAGTGTTTTTTTCCATCTTGGTTTCCTGCCTTTGTTTGATATGATACACCCTCAAGTACAGCACTGTCCAACAGAACTTTCTGTGATGGTGAAATCTCTATCTGTGCTGTCTATCAGGGTTGCAACACATGGCTATTGAATACCTAGAATGTTGCTAGTGTGGCTGAATTTCAAATTTAATTTTAATTACCTAAAATTGAAATGCCACATGTGACTCTTGGCTACTGTATTGAATAGCACAGCTGTGATGTCTTCCTGAGAATGAGTGCATGGGAGAGATTGATCAACTTTAGACATAATCTATTGCCCCTTTCTCTTCCACACTCTCTCAATCTAGTTATATCACAATTCTTGAGCAGATTGATAATTACTGTGATTATTAATTGCTATTCATTGGTGAGCCAAGAGTTGTACTATAATTAATTACATTTTCATTTTTATATAACTTGCTGTTTTTCCTGGACTTGATAGTTGCCTTGATTTTTTGTTTAGTTTTATTCAGACTTATAATTAAGAGTTCCTTCTACCATCCAACAATTCTGTAAAGCAGTTCTTAGTACAGTTTTCCATGATTAATCCTATCATGTATTTGTCAGTTTTATTCTTTTCCTTGAGATATCCCTTCTAGAGCCATCCATCTTTCCATTTTAGTTTGATCTGTGTTGCTCTCTAGTTCTGCGTGAACAGAGTCATCCCGAGAATTCCTTTCACCTCTCCCCTGTGCTAGATCCCATTTGCTGGAACCCATGTCACCCTTACTTTGGTGGTGCATGGTAACTGGTAACTTCTAAAGAAGGGTAACAGGAAGGTAAATATTTTGAGAGTCTGCATGTCTGAAAAAAAATATCTTTATTAACCTCTCACTCAAGTGACAACTTGGTATGAAACCTGAGAATTATTTTGCCTCAGAACTTTGAAGGCAATATTTTATCATCTTGAGCTTACGGTGTTGCTGTTGGGAAACTCAGTTTATAGATTCTTCCCTGCAGGAACTCCTCAAAGGCATTACGTACCCACTCTGCCCCTATAAGGCCTGCTCATTCAGAACGTGGCTCAGGCAGTCCTCTCAGAGAAGTATCCTGCATGGATCTCTCTCTCCACTCAACTGGTGAAATGCTGTGCATTCACTCTGTTTCTCTAATAATTGGATACTGCTGTGTTGGGTACTCAGAACTCCCCACCAGACTTTCATTCTGACTTGGGTCTTAGTTTATCTCGCACATCTCTCTGTGCTTTGCACAGAAGAGCAATGGATTTGGAATCCAAAGACCTTAGTACAGGTACCTGCTCCACTGCTTATTAACTCCTTGTTAATGTGCCCAGGGTTTCTGGACTTCCACAATATTGACATTTTGGGTCACACAGTTCTTTTTGTGAGAATTGGTCCTATGCAGCATCTCTGGCATCCACCCATTAGATGCCAGTACTACCTCCTTCTCCCTAGTTGTGACAACCAAAAATGTCTCCAGAAATTGCTAAGTGTCTCCTAGGGGGCAAAATGACCACTGGCTGGTAGTCACTGATGCGGGCAAATTTCTTCACTTCATGAGTTTCAAATTCTTCACCAAACTTTTTTTTTAATTTATTTTTTTAAAGATTTGTTTATTTGAGAGAGAGAGAGAGAGAGCACACGCATGGGTGGGAGGAAGGGGCAGAGAGAGAGAGAAGCTTAGACTCCGAACTACCCAGACACCCCCTTAAGATTTTATTCTTAAATGATCTCTATACCCAACATAGGGTGCAAACTTACAACCCTAAGATCAAGAGTCACATGCTCTACAAGCTGAGCCAGCCAGGCGCCCCAAAATCCTCCCCAAACTTAAAGGGTTTCCATAAGGACCAAGTGTGAGAACATGAGTTGCCTGAGTTATAAAATCTAAGTGAGCACAACATACGCAGTGCCCAGCACAGTATTCACACAATAAGGCCCACGTGCATTGAGTGAGGGGAATAGCGTTGTTGAGTGCACGCTGCTTGCACTTGGAAAGTGCTTGGGCAGTGCCAGGTACTCTCGCAAGAGCTATTCAGTGATTAAATGTTTTAAACCTCACCACAACTCCATTATCCTCATTACACAGATGAGGAAACTGAGGTAAGACAAGGTTAGGTGACTAATCCAACCAAAGTTTCACTTAGAAAGTGTCAGGACTGGGATTCAAACCCTTCACATCTGGTTCCAGAGTCTCCACCTGTGTGGTTTATAACTTTGGACTGTGAACTCCCTATGGGCTACTTCTTGTTAGAATATCTTCCTTGGCATCTTGCACATGGTAGATACAATCTGCAGATGTTTTCCTGCCTGGGACCGCATCTGCACAGGTATTTTAATAAAACAGTATCCCAATAATGGTACTGCACATGGGTGTAAAATTTTACACCTTGCAAATTATTTTCACATACCGTTGCTCAGCCCCAGAACCCCGTGACATATACATATACAGGTTTTTCTTTTAGAGTTGTGAGGAAATGGTTGGTCCCCACAGGGGCATGACTTGTACAAGCTAGAAAGTGCCAGAGTTGAGACGAGAACCAGGATCTCCTGGCTCCCATGCAGATGTCCTCTCTGTTACACTAGGGCTCAGACAAGGGCAGTTCTCATGGAGATTTTACTTGGAAGCTAGTAGTGTGTGTGTGATACCTTACTCACCACATAGGGGCAGAATTATGCACAGGGCAAGTCCTCAGAGTTAATGGGGTTGGGAGTTGGGAATTGGGGAGAAACTACATGTAAACATTTATAATTCACATTTTAAGAGGCTCACTGAGAGCTCTGATTAGCCATTTGCACAATTTTCATGTTTACACCAATTATTTTTCATGTTGCATTGACCAGCACATTTCCAGATAGAGCAGGTAACATGACAAGGACAGTGGGTATCCCGAGTCAGACACATCCCTGGAGTAAATTGGCTGTTAGAGATGGAAACTCAGGACCTCCCAGTAATTTGGCTTCTGACCCCCTCACTTCTGTGCCACCGCTCTCCCCAAAGTCACCTGTTATCTCACCCATCCAGCAAGTATTAATTGAGCGACTGCTTTATACCAGTGAGCAAGACAGGAAAAGGTCTGTTTCTGTTGGGGAGCCCGGCTAGAATTTGTGTGTTGCCCACCATCCCCTCTGTGAAGCTCCCTGGCTCCCTGCTGCTCTGCCTCCTGGTTTTCTTCTCTGCCGCTGCCTCCTCCAGCCCATTTTGCTGTTTCTGCCTCCAAAGCTGGCTTTCCTTGGGGCTCTCCCTGAGATCATCTGCTCTCACTCTGCACACACACTTGACTTACCAGCTCTGGCCGGGCACCTGTTCACCTCTATCTCCTAATCCACTGTTGAGCTGCCTTCATGGGCATCTTCTCTGAATGAGGCATGGGTACTTCACAGCTGCTTCAGATCTGAATACACGGCACTGACCTACGCCCCTCCCGAAACCCAGTCCTCTTTCCATGGTCTCTTTGTTGATGGATGGCGCCCGTTTGCTCAGTCCTCAAGCAGAAGCCCAAGCCACCCTCCCTTCTTTTGACTCCTTCACATCCCTCCCCTTATACAAGTTCCCGGTGGCTCAGTGTGGCCCCTTCTGCCTCCCAATTTTCTCTCTTCTCTAGGCCTGTCTAGTTGCCCCACTGATGGACAGTGCCTAAGATATTTGGTACTAAAACAGAAAGCGGGACTTTTTTCTTTACATGAAAGCCTTGGTTTTATGTGAACATACTCTCTCCACAGTCATCTCACTTTTTAGGTAAAAATCTTTCCATAGAACTTAATTTTGTTATTTCAGTGCCAGTAAGTAAGTACTTTCTGTCTGAATAAACCCTCTGCACCTCGTTGCTAAGCACTGACCATATTGCAAGAGTGGTGAGCCTCCGGCAATCCACAGGCAGAGGGTCTTTTCACAGAGCTTTTGGGAAGCCGGTCCTTGGGAGGTTCCACTGCAGCTTTTGTTTCTTCCCAAAGCAACCAGACAAAGGTTACTTGATGCAACTTTAGTTAAGAAGAAAAATGGTTTTATTCATAAAATTAATGTTGACTAGATATCCACTTGATACCTACCACTACCCCTGAGTAATGACATAGGGATTTAGACAATTAAGAGTACAGACCATGGCCTCAAGGAGTTTGTTTAGAGAGTGTACCCCCAGAATTTACTGCAGACAGAGCAGGCAGAAAACGCAGGAGGTGCACATGGGGGTGCTTTGTGGAGGTACGGAAAGAGGGGCCGGAAGCAAGAAAAAAAAAGATTAAAGGTCATATGTAAATGTATACAATTTTATGTGTATCTAATTTATGTAAATTTGCATATTTGCACATATATTTATGCACAAATAAATTGGGAGAGTTAGAATTTATATTGACCGTTTATATCTATTGATTGATGAAGAAGCCAGGTAGCAGTTGATGGGTACAGTATGGTATAGTTTGGTTAAAAAACAAATCCACTTCTCTGCAAACATGCTTGTATTTGCTTGAGCAGGGAGGAATGTTGGGAACACAGCTAATGTTGGTTATTTGGTGTGAAAGATGATTAGCTTTGTTTTATAGATTTTTCCATTGTATCATTCCTTTTTTACTTTTTTTAACCCGGGGCATGAACCCACAACCCTGAGATCAAGACCTGAGCTGAGATCAGGAGTCGGACGCTTAACCAACTGAGCCACCCGGCACCTCTTGTTCCGCTTATTAAAATAAGCATATGTTACTTTAGTAATTTGTCAAACATAAGATCAAGTCGATTGAAGTTGTGTTTGAGTGCCCGTAGAAGCCCTGGACAGTGCTCTGCATATACTATCTCAATGAAATTCTCCCAGCAGCTCCCAGAAGCCTGTGCTGTTGTCTCTGCCATACTAGTAAGGAAGGGGACTTGCTGAACACGAAGGAACTGGGTCAAGGCCAGTTAAGTATGGGAAGCAGACCAGGGAGAGAAACCAGCCCTCTGAGGCTCTGAGGCCCATACCTAGGGCATGGCCTGCCCCTTTCTCCAGCGCCTAAGCTGTCCCTGCTCCTTCCAGCATGAGCCCCAGCCAGTCCTACCCGGCTCCTCCCCCCATCAGTGCACAAGGAGATCAAGGCTGCCCTGTGGAAGGGGTTAGGCCAAACGGGCTTTTCCACCACCAGAGCCCTCCCCCAGGCCCCTCCCCATGCCACATGCACACCATTCCCAGAGTTTTGTAGCAACTTCGAAATTCCCTACCGAGGCTGTAGTGTAGCGGGTGCAAGCGTGGATGTGGGAACCGGACAGCCTTGGGTTCAGACGCCATTGCATTTACCAGCTCTGTGATCTTGGGGAGATTACTTCATCTCTGTGCCTCATCTTGTCACCTCCGGAATGAGTAATAAATAATAGTAGCTACTTCATTAGGTTGTTTAAGTAATATATATGCAAATATATTGCAATATAGGTTGTAAATCAATATTTGCAAAGTCCTTAGAACTGTGCTTAGTGTTGGGTGCAGTAGCCATCAGGGGGAGATCCTGCCAATGCCACAGCGGCCCCTCCTGCTCTGAAGGTCGTGGTCTGAGTAGCAGGCAGCAAGTCCTCAGCAGAGGACACAGGCCATCCAGCGTCCTCCTCTGAAAAATGAGAATAATCCCAACCGTCTTGAAGATTAAATGAGATGACAACTGTTGGGCACGATTTCTGGCATTAAATAAATGACCATTACAGGCTTTCTTGGTAGAAGTTAAGAAGCTGAGTCTAGAATTTCTATGAAAATGCAAAGGCTCTAGACTAGCCAAAGCAATTTTGATGAACAAAGTTGGAGGGCTTGACTACTTGGTTTCTAGGTTTACTATACAACTACGATAATCAAGACAGACAAGATCAAGAGAACAGAATAGGGAGTCCACGAATAGATCTACACACATGTGGTCAACTGATTCTTGACAAACATGCCAAGGCAGTAGAACAGTCTTTTCAACAAATGGTGCTGGAACAATTGGACATCTGTATGCAAAAAAAGGGAATGTATTGTAGCACATGGAAATAGTAACTTAAGATGGATCATAGGCTTAAATGCAGGAACTACAAACTATAAAAATTATAGAAGAAAACAGGATAGGGGCGCCAGGGTGGCTCAGTCCATTAAGCGGCTGCCTTCGGCTCAGGTCATGATCCTAGGGTCTCGGGATCGAGCCCCGTATTGGGTTCCCTGCTCAGCGGAGAGCCTGCTTCTCCCTCTGGCTCTGCCTGCCACTCTGCCTACTTGTGCTCTTGCTCTCTGTCAAATAAATAATAAAATCTTAAAAGAAAAAAAAAAGAAAGAAAACAGGATAAAATGTTTGTGATCTTGTGTGATGGTTAATTTTACTTTTCAATTTGACTAAGCCATGATACCCAAGTATTTGGCCAAACATTCTAGATGTTTCTGTAAAGATATTTCTTAGATGAGATTAACACTTAAATCAGTAGACTTTGAGTTAGGCAGATTATGCTCCATAATGTGGGTGGGCCTTATCCAATCAGCTGAACGCCTTAAGGGAAAAAGATCCCTGTGAGGGAGTGAAAGCTCTGCCTGCAGATTGCATTTGGAGGGCGCCTGTTTGGCTCAGTCGTTAAGCGCCTGCCTTCTGCCTTCGGCTCAGGCTGTGATCCCAGTGTTCGGGGATCAAGCTCCACATCGGGCTCCCTGCTCAGCGGGAAGCCTGCTTCTCCCTCTTCCACTCCCCCTGCTTGTGTTCCCTCTCTCTCTGGCTGTCTCTCTCTCTGTCAAATAAATAAATAAAATCTTAAAAAAAAAAAAAAAGATTGCATTTGGGCTTCCGGTGAAGCAGCAACTCTCGCAGAGGCTGGCAGCCTGCCCGTTAACCCTGCAGAGCTTGGACTGGTAAAACAAAACAAAAACAAAACAAAACAAAAAATCAAGTTTCTGGAGGTATAATTTACATTCAGTAAAATTCACCTTTTCAAAGAATTCAGTATGTTGTATTTGGGTAAATGTACACAGTCATAGGACCACCACTACATGCAAGGAAGCGAAGACTTTCATTGCTCCCTCCCCCCACCCAAATTTCCACCATCCTGGACCCCTGTTTTCCATTCTAATAGTTTTGACTCTTCTAGAATGTCACACAAATGGAATCATACAGTGTGTGGCCTTTCGTGGCTTCAAATGAATAATGCTTTTGACACTTGTTTATGTTGTTTCCTCTCTCAGTAGCTCATGCCTGTTTATTGCTGAGTAGCACTCCCCAATGTGCTTATCAGTTCAGGGGTAGTGGTGCGGTTTACTTGAAGGAATTAACTCCTGCCTGTCGCTGAGGCTTGGCAAGTCCAATTTTACTGAATGTAAATTATACCTCCAGAAACTTGATTTTTTGTTTTGTTTTGTTTTTGTTTTGTTTTACCAGCAAAAATAGGTTTATTCCGGAAGAGCAGAGAATTACAATTCAGGACATGCAAGCTATGGCAAAACCACAAGCAAGTCCCCAGAACCTTGATTTTTTAAAATAGCTGCTCTAAATATAACCATTGTTACGGACAAGGAAACAACCTGAAGGAGGTTCAATGACTTTGTTCTCTCATCATTTATAGATGTGGCTCCTGAGGGCTTTCATATCTTGTTTACTGATACTAGTCAATGACTATGCTCCAATTAATATAAACTCTAAACTTGTAAAAGAAGAGTGCAGAAGGTTTGATTATAGTAAATTAACTTTCCCAAGCATAAACTTGACAGTTCTTGTAGAAAGGAAGAGCATGTGGGGCTGGCGGATATTTTCTGGCGATCATTCCAAAGAGAAGGCGGGAGGTGAATGGGGTACATTCAGGGCCTACGGCAAGAGTAGGCCCTGCGTGCATCGTCCCTCCTGCTGCTGCGGCCTGGACTTCTTCTCTGGAACTTGTTTCCCATTGGGCAGAACCTCCAGGGGGTCTGTGAGGCTGGCTTTCCTGGGCAGGGGGAAGCACTGGAACCCAAGGATCCATCTTGTTTTTGTTCATCTGCCTTGTTCTTGATTCACTGGGTGTGGTTTTTTGTTGTTTGTTGTTTTTTAAGTATGGAGCTATTTCTGGATGCTTTATTTTACTTAATTTTTAATTTAATTTAACTTTAATTCAGTTAATTAACATGTAATGTATTATTGGTTTCAGAGGTAGAGGTCGGTGATTCATCAGTCTTACATAACACCCAGTGCTCATGACATCACGTGCCTCCTTAATGCCCCTCACCCAGTTACCCCCTCCCCTCCAGCAACCCTCCGTTTGTTTCCTGTGACTAAGAGTCTCTTATGGTCTGTCTGGGTGTGTGTTTATGTTCGGACTTACTGGAATGGTGTGGGTCTGAACTTGTGTTTGCCAGCCTGCGGGTTTGTAGCGGTCAGTCCCCAGGCGGTGGGTAGTGGGAGAAATACATGCTTACAAGGTCTTTGCTCAGGTGAAAAGGTTCATTTGAGAGAGAACGTGTTGTGTGTAGCATGCTTCTTTCAGAAGACTCCATATGCTTGCTTAAAAAGATAAAAATCGTTCAGTTTTTGAATAAGTGCTCCATTCACATGGTTCTGATACCGGAGATACAGAAGATGACAAGTCTTTCTCCCGTGCTGCCTCCCAGCCACTCCGTGTTTCCCTCCTGGTAGACAACCCGTGTTAACCTGTTTCTTGCGTTTTTTTTCCTGATATATTTCATGCATATATATGCAAATAGATGTATCCTAGGTGTTTCCCTCCCTTTATACAAATTGTAGGATACTCTCCATAGCCTTCTTCAGTATGCTTTGTTCCATGAACCATAATTGGCTTAACCTGTCCCCTACGGATGGGCATTAATTATGTTAATCTTCTCTTACCAATTATGCTGCAGTGACTAACCTTGTCCTGAGGTCTTATTATACAGTGTGGTTACATCTGTGGAACAGATTTCTCTAATTGGCACTGCTGGGTCAGGGTGTGTGTGCCCGTGGAATTGGGACTGCTCGAGCGGAATTGTGCTGCATTGGGCTTGTGCCAGTGGACGCCCTACCAGCACAGAGAGGCCTGGACGTCTGACCTTTATGTGCACTGCGACCAGTGGCTCACTGACCTCTTTCTTTTTTACAGCTCCATCCTCCCTCTGTCCTCTGAATTTATCCTGCCTTTCTAGCATTTTCTCAAGGAGCTCTCTGCTGTGGTGAATTTGGCCTTTGTTCCTCTCTTCTTCAGCATGGATTTCATAGAATTTTCTCTTTTTCATCTGCTCTGGGTGCTGTCTAGTGCCTGCTGCTGGGAGCCAGGGAAGAAAAGCATGGGAATGGCTGATGGGAGGGGAGCTACGGCTGGCTCCACCCCCTACCTCTTCCCCGCCATCCACTCAGCTGAAAAACAGTGTTCCCTCCCAAGGCTGCCTGGGACTTTTCACCTCACATCCAGTGGCCCCCTGTGTTCTCACCTCCCGAATGAGGGCTGGAGCCTGCGCAGGGCTGATGCAGCCCCTGGTCCTGCTCTGGGCTCTTAGATCTGCACACTCCGTGGGGGCAACAAGAGTGTAAGGTTATCTGTCAGGTCAGACAGAAAGAAGCCTCGCTTTATGGGAAGCAAACCTCAACTGGGAGAACTTAGGCCTTTGTAGTTTATCATCAGAAATCATCAGGGAAACTTGACATACGGTGGTAATTCTTAGCAAGTTATAAAACAAACACATGTTAAGGTTTTATTTAATCAAGTCATGAGGGAACCAGTGCGATGTTGCAACTGGTTCAAAGGAGAATTCAAAGCATTGCAATTGTGTAGGCCATTAGGAAAGTGGAAATAAATTTGCTTATTAGAGGTAAAACTGGCCAATATCTACTGGATCTCTGCTAGACACAGTTTATTGGCATCACACTCCACACCCTACAACTGAGAGCTATAAAATAGCTGAAAGACAAGGAAGGTGACTGGGGATCGCTGTGCGTGAGACAGGGCACTGAGTCCCCCCGCCCCGCTCTCTCCCCCATTTTTATTTTATTTTTAAATTTCTCTTGTTTTTATTTTTTAAAATTATGACCAAAGATACATAACCTGACAGTTACCTTCTGATCCATATTTGAGCATGCAATTCAGTGGCATTAAGTACATTCACGTTTCTGTGCAACGATCAGCGCCATCCATCTCTCACACTTTTTTCACCTTCCCAAAATGAGCCTCTGTGCCCATTAAAGAGTAACTCCCATTCCCCCTGCCCCTGGTCTCTAGCAACCACCACTGTTCGTTCCACTTTCTGTCTCTATACATTTGTCACACATTTTAAAATCTTTCCCAGTTTTTCCTTACCAGAAATGGAGGCAGTGAATCACACTTACCATCTCTGTGACCTTGGCCAAGTTATTACTCACCTTGAGCCTTGGTTTCCTTTCTGTGAAATCAGCATAACAACACCTCCCTCAGGGATTTGTTGTGAGGAGTAAATGAGGTAGTCCTTGCAGAGTGCTTACTGTAAGAAGGATATAGAAAGATCAATGAATGGTAGTTATTGTCATAACTAGTGTTTTCTCACGTGAGTCCATGGTCCTCAGGGGCACAGAAGTTCCTTTAGGTCAGTGGTTCTCGGTATGGACCGCACACGTGATCACCTGGAGAGCCTTTGAAAATACTGATGCCCAGATCCCATGCTCAGAGGTTCTGATTCAACTGGTGTGGGTGTTTGTTGGACTTGGCAGCTTTTCAAAGCTCTAATGAGCAGCCGGGTGGAGACACACTCACTGCTCCAGGTGTTGCTCCCTAAGGCCCCAGAGCCTTGCACGTGGGGTAGAACAACACTCTCTGTGGAGCATTGGGCCAAGTCAGTGGTTAGACATCTGGAAGACCTGGTGCTCTTTGCAGAACACTATAAAAGACTGATCGTCTAAATGACCTAATTCAAACTAGAAACACATTTACGAGCGGGAAATAAATGTCTCAGAGGCGGAAAGTGAATTATGTGGCTTGCCTAGGACACAGTGCATGGAAATGTATTGGGTCAATACTAGAAAATCTCAGTGTTAACTTATAATTGGGAGTGTTAATTAGGCAGGCAGTTCTAGCAAAGGTAGGGAGGCACCGTCTGGAGATGCTCTTGGAGGAAAGAAAAGTGGACCTCTCTGATGGAGAGGGACAATGTAAAAACTGGTGTAGCAGGTCATACAGGAGTCCCTGCAGGAGCTTGTGGGGAGACAGGCTGCAATTGAGGGGAGCAAGCCTTAGAGCTGTACGGGTGGACACTCTCAAACCTGACTCAAGCATCTGAGGAGGGACTGTTGAGGCTGCCATTGGGGAAGGAACACCAGAGCTGGCCCTGAGTCTCTTAGCTGCTCTCCTCCCCCTCCACTTCCTCCCAGGAAGTCTCTGGAATGGCGTCTCGCTCTGCAGGGCTTCTTCTCTTTACAGTGGTGTTCAGTGGGGGTGGAGGCAGGCCGGGCCAGTGCATAGGCCCAGAGGTCCCCGCCTGCTGCCCCCCTGCACTGGGCAGTCAGGCAGCAAGCCGTCTGCCGTTCTTCATACCCGCGGCCTGCCTGTGGTTTGCACTGTTGCCTCAGCAGTCTGCACTTAAAACTGAGGCCTCTAACTAGACAGCTGAGTATTTTATAACCCAGATTAATGTGCCATAAAACCCCTTTTAGTTAAAAAAAAAAACCAACCAAACAAACCCTGAAGTCATATATTTAATAGTTCCTAACCACTCTAGAGGAGACATTTTAAATGTCCTGGCACACCTGGTTGTCAGTATTTTAAAATCCTCCCTAAATGTCTGTATCTTTTCTGAATGAAATGCATTGGTGGATTAGTGGTTTCCAGGCCAGTAATCGGCCTATTGCAAGGCTTCCGAGGTGTTATCACCTAATCCACGTTGAGGACTGTCATGGAGAAACCACAGGGGGAAGGAGCTTTAGAAGCTTCTCAGATGCAGGGCAGGTGTCTATTGGTAAACTCCATGAGTCCCTCTTACCAGCTTTCTTCTTTCTCTTAAGTTATAATGGCTTAGGTTTCAGAAAGTTAATTAGTCTAGAAACTTGTTCAGAAACTGATTTTTTTTCTTGTCAGTCCTCTCAGTGTGTTTTCTGTGAGAACTGGCTGTTGTATGTTTAGGTTGTTGTAAACCAGCATCGAGGGTAGATGGGTGAGTGGGTGGCAACTGTGCCTGGTTCTCTTTTAGCCCATGTTTCCATCGGTTCAAGCAGTGTATAAAGAATTATATGCCATGAGCTGATGAAATTTATTCCAAGTATGCAAAGCTGTTTCAACATAATCCTCCTATCGACAGATGTCTTAGTCTATTCAGGCTTCTATCTGTAATAGTATAGACTGGGCAGCTTAAACAACAGACACTCATTTCTCGCAAATTCTGGAAGCTGGCAAGTCCAAGATCAAGGTACTGGCAGGTTCAGTTCTTGGTCAGAATCGTCTTCCTGGCTTGTAGACTCTCACCTTCTCACTGTGTTTCCATATGACAGAGAGAGCAAGCTCTGGTCTCTCATTCTGTTCTTTTTTTTTTTTTTTTTTTTTAAGAGGGAGAGAGTGTATGCAAGCAGGGTTCAAGGGTTGGGGAGGGGCAGAGGAAGAGGGAGAGAAAGAATCTTAAACAGGCTTCATACTCAGAGTGGACCCTGATGCGGGGCTCGATCTCACGACCCTGAGATCATGACCTGAGCTGAAATCAGAGTTGGACGCTTTACTGACTGAGCCACCCAGGTGCCCCTCTCTTCCTCTTACAAAGAGAATTCCTATCTTGAGGTCCCCATACTCACCATCTCATTTCATCCTATTTACTTCCGAGAGGCCATGTCTCCAGATACTATCACACTGGGAGTTAGAACTTCAACATATAAATTTTGGGAGACACAAACATTTAGTCCATAACAAGAAGCTAAACAAGAAAAATTATGTAATCATATCAACAGATGCAAAAAAAAAAAAGCATTTGACAAAATCCAACACCTATTCATGGTAAAAACAAAATAAAACAAAAAGAAACAAAAAAAAATACTCAGCAAAATAGGAATTGAGGAGAACATTGTCAACATGATAAACAGCATCTATATAAAACCTACAGCTGATATCACACTTAATAATGGAGCCCTGAACTCCCCTCTGAGACAGGGAACAAGGCAAGGAAGTCTGCTCTTACCACATATATTCAATATAGTGTGCAATTTCTAGCCACTGCAATAATACAAGAAGAAAAAAGGCATACAGATTGGAAAAGAAGAAATAACACTGTCTTTGTATGTAGATGACATGATTGTCTACATGGAAAATACTAGGCATCAACAAAAAACTAAAACTAGTAAGAGAGTTTAGCAAACTTGCAGGACAGAAGATCAACACACAAAAATCAATTGCATTGCTATATACTAACTGTGAACATGTGGAAATGGAAATTAAAAACAATACCCTTTATAGTCACTTTAAAGGGAATTAAATACTTAGGTATATATTTAACAAAAGATGTACAGGATCTAAAAAGTTATAAAAGGCTGGTGAAAGGAATCAAAGGAGACCTAAATAGAGATGCATACCAGGTTCACAGAAGACTCACATAGTAAAGATAACAATTCTCTCCAAATTTATCTATAGGTTGAATGTAGTTTCTATTAAAATTCCAGCAAAGTTTTTTTGCACACATAGACAGGTAGATTCTAAAATAGATGTGGAGAGGCATAGACCCTAGAATAGCTTTAAGAAAGTATATTGGGAGGAATTACTGTACTTGATATTAAGGCTGAAAATTCTGCTACATTAATGGAGAGAGTGTGGTATTGGTGTAAGGATAGGCACAGAGATCAATAGAACACAATTAAGAACCCAGAAATAGACCCACACAAATATGTTCAACTGATTTTTCACAAAGGCACAAAAGCAATTCAGTAGAGGAACCCTCCACAAATGATGTTGGAGCAACTGGACGTCCCTAGTTTTAGAAAATGAACTGAATACTGTATGCAGAAATTAACCCCAAATGGATCATGACCTTAAGTGTAAAATAATAAAACTTTTAGAAAAAAATCAGAAGAGAAAATTTTCAGGATCTAGGGCCAGGCAAAGAGTTCTTAGACTTCACACCTAAAACATGATACATGAAAGGAAAACTTGATAAAGTGGATCTCATTACATTTAAAAACTTTTGCTGTGTGAACAACTGTGTTAAGAAGATGAAAAGGCAACCAACAGTCTGGGAGAAAATATTTGCAAACCACATATTTGACAAAGGACTTGTATTTAGAATGTATAAAAAGCTATTAAAATTCAACAGTAAAATAATGGACAATCCTATTAGAAAATGGGCAAAAGTGGGAGCACCTGGGTGGCTCAGTCGGTTGGGCATCTTCCTTCAGTTCGGGCCATGATCCCAGGGTCCTGGGATTGAGCCCCGTGTTGGGCTCCTTGCTCAGTGGGGAGCCTGCTTCTCCCTCTGCCTGCAGCTCCCCCTGCTTGTGCTCTCTCTCTCTCACTCTCTATATCAAATAAATAAAATCTTTAGAAGAAAGAAAAGAAAATGGGCAAAAGACATGAAGAGACATTTCACTCAAGAGAATATACAGCTGGCAAATAAGCAAATGTAAAGATGTTAAATATTTTCTTGTCAAATTGCTGTGGCTTAGGAGTTCCAGTATTATGCTGAATAAAAGTGGTGAGAGTGGACATCCTTGTCTTGTTCCTGATCTTAGGAGAGAAGCTCTCAGTTTTTCACCATTAAGTATGATGTTAGGTGTGGGTTTGTCATATATGGCCTTTATTATGTTGTGGTTTTTTCCCTCTAAGCCTATGTTGTTGAGGATTTTTATCATGAATGGATGCTGTCCTTTGTCAAATGCTTTTTCTGCATCTGTCGAAATGATCATATGGTTTTTATTCTTTCTCTTCTTGATATCGTGTATTTCATGATTGATGTGTGAATACAGCTTGATTTTTTAAAAATAAGCAAAGGACTTGAATAGATGTTTCTCCAAAGAAGATCTTTAAATGGTTAATAAGCACTTGACAAGATGTTTAATAGCACTAGTCATTACGGAAATGTCTATCAAAATCATAATGTGATGCTTCACACTCATTAGAATTGCTATTATCAAACAAAGCAAACTAAGTGTTTTAAGAACATGGAGAAATTAGAACACTTACACATTGCTGGTGGGAATGTAAAATGGTGCAGCTACTCTGAAAAATGGTATGGTCGTTCCTCAAAAAGTTAAACATAGGATTAGCATAAATTTGGCAATTCCACTTCTAGGTATACACCCAAAACAAGTGATGGGCTCCTGGGTGGCTCAGTCGGTTGAGCGGCTGCCTTCAGCTCAGGTCATGATCCCAGGGTCCTAGGATCGAGCCCCATGTCAGGCTCCCTGCTCAGCAGAGAGCCTGCTTCTCCCTCTACCTCTGCAGCTCCCCCTGCTTGTGCTCTCTCTCTCTTTGTCAAATAAATAAATGGCAATAAAATCTTTAAGAAACAAAGAAGTGAAAGCAAGGATTTGAAGAGATGTTTGTACACCCATATTGGAAGGAACCCATATGTCCATCAACAGATTAAAGGATAACAAAATGTTGTGTATTCATGAAATGAAATATTATTCAGCCTTAAAAAGGAATTAAATTCTGATACATGCTACAATATGGATGAGCCTTGAAGACATGCTAAGTGAAATAAGCCAGATGCAAAAGGACAAATTTTATATGATTTCACTTGTATGAAGTACTTAGAATAGGCAAGTTCATAGAGACAGAAAATAGTATAGAGGTTAGCAGGGGCTGGGAGTAGGTGCGGGGATGAGAATTATTGTTTAATGGATACAGTTTGTTGGAATAATGAAAACATTTGGAATTATTTATTTATTTATTTTAATTTGTTAATTTGTAAAAAATTTTTTAAGTGTGCTCCATGTCCAGTGTGGAGCCCCACATGGGGCTTGAACTCATGACGCTGAGATCAAGACCTGAGCTGAGATCAAGAGCCAGATGCTTAACTGACTGAACCACCTAGGTGCCCCCAAAACTTGGAATTTGATAGTGGTGATGGTTGTACAGAATGTGACTATGTGTAATGCTACTGAGTTGTATACCTAAAGTGGCTAAAATGGTAAATTTTATGTATAGTTTACCACAGTAAAAAAATCAGCAACAAATTGACCCAAGAAGAAGCAGAAAACTTAAATAGTTTAATTACCATAGAAGAAATTAGAAACATGATTAAAGGTGTACCTTTAAAAAAGTACTAGGGCCAAGTGGTTAGCCCTGTTCCTTATTTTAGTAACAACAAAAAATTAGTTCCATTGTTATTTAAACTATTGTAAAGCATAGAGCAAAATGGAAAGCTAGATGTGGTTTATGAAACCAGCATAACCTGAATAGAAAAACCAGGTAAATATAAATGAGAGAGAGAGAGAGAGAGAGAGAGAGAGATATAGTATAAGAAGTATAGATCAGTCTCATTTATGAATATAGATATAAAAATTCTTAATAACATGACTTAGGGGAAGGATACAGCATTTATCAAAAGAAGAATACTGTGTGATCACGTGGAGTTTGATCCAGGAATGCATGGATGGTTCCATAGTTAAAGGAGAAAACTACATGATTATATTACTAGTTGCTGAAAAGGCAGTGATTTTTTTTTTCAAGTTACTCATGTTTTACTTGCATTAGTGTTTATAGATAAAATTGGAGTAAAGTTTTCTTGTGACGTTTTTTTAATGTGGTGTTGGTCACCATACAGTATATCATTAGTTTTTGATGTAGTGTTCCATGATTCATAATTTGCATATAACACCCAGTGCTCATTGCAACACGTAAAGGCAGTGATTTGTAGTAAAAAACAGAAAATATAAGAGGACAATTCTTATCTCTTGCCCATAGCTCATCATGCATTGAACCACCGTGATTTGCTCTGTCAGTGCACCGACTGATTGAAAATGTTGTCTAAGCAGCTGCCTGTGGAGGAGTATGGGGGCCATTAAGTGATGCTTTATCACTTAGGGACAGATGTACTACAGCAACTGATGGAATCCTTAACAGCCAATGAAATTGCTTGAAATATTTTGGTTCTTCTTGCTGGTGCACTTTTCTAGAAGCAAGCCCAAACCTGGCAATTATTGGATCTTTAAAAGGAACTATCTTATTAAGTCATTATATTTGAATACAATATACATTTCAAATCATCTTGCCAAATTATTTATAATTATCAGGCCATCCCCAAAGTAAGACTTAGAGAAGCATTATGAAGCTTTTTGGCATAGGAAATCGATCATTTGAAAAGGGAGAATTATTTTACAGGGCAATTCCTGTACCCCTGCCCTTGGATGATTGGACCGTGGGTCCTCAGCACAAGAACTTTACATCTGCCCCCATTACATTTTGTCTTATGAAAATTAGCCTGCTCTTCCAGTCTGAGATTTTCTTGGAATCCTGATTTTTGTCATCCAAGGAATTTAGTCTTTCACTGCCTTTTGTCAGCTGTAGTCTCATGAGGATGCGATAAGTTACTCATCCAAGTAGATAGGTAGACAAAATACTTTCCCAACGAGGAAAGAAAGCTCTGAAGGCTTTTTATTTACTTGTTTGTTTCTTATTTATTTATTTTAGAGGGGGTGAGGGGCAGAAGGAGAGATAAAATCTTAAGCAGGCTCCACTCTGGGCATGGGGCTCAGTCTCACTACCCTGAGATCATAACCTGAGTCAAAATCAAGAGTTGGGGCGCCTGGGTGGCACAGAGGTTAAGCGTCTGCCTTCGGCTCAGGGCGTGATCCCGGCGATCTGGGATCGAGCCCCACATCAGGCTCCTCTGCTGGGAGCCTGCTTCTTCCTCTCCCACTCCCCCTGCCTGTGTTCCCTCTCTCGCTGGCTGTCTCTATCTCTGTCGAATAAATAAATAAAATCTTAAAAAAAAAAAAATCAAGAGTTGGACGGTTAACCGACTGAGCCACCCAGGCGCCCCTCGGAAGGGTTTTTAAACCATCAACTTTTTTTTAAATAAAAAGTTTTATTGTCTCAGTCTCCTTTGATCCATGGCATTTTTCTTTGCCCGTTTTCTTCTGAATGCCTTCATAACTTTGTTTTCATTGAATCATAAGCCTCTGAGAAGGACTGAATTTTTCAACCCAAATCTACACCAATCCATGCAGTTGAGATTTGGGGAATATGTGTCTGATAAGAGGACTCTGGGGCACCTAAGAAAGATGGTGGGGGTTTTCCTTTCTTTTTTTTTTTTTTTTTTTAAGTGTCATTTAGTTATTTGAGAGAGAGCAAACAAGGGAGCATGAGCAAGAGGCAGAAGTAGGCTCCCCACTGAGCAGGGAGCCCGACATGGGGCTTGATCCCAGGACCCCGAGATCATGACCTGAGCTGAAGGCAGATGCTTAACTGACTGAGCCACCCAGGCACCCCTGGTGGGGGTTTTCTACAATTTAAAATCTAAATGAGGGTCTAAGTGGCCAGAATTTTAGTTCTATGTAGTTCTGCCAGAAATTAGATTTGTGATCTTACAAAGTCATAGAACCTCTGTTAGCTTTACTATACTCATCCAAATTAAACTCTCAAAGACACTTTTCAATCTGAACATTATATTGTTTCTAAAATATGTCACTCTTATTTTCCCAGCATTACATCTTCCTTGCTTCTTTCGTTAATGCCGCAGATAACATAGACAGCCGTTTGTTGCCTCAGGAAAGATTGCATGCCCCTGATCTATTTCATGATGTCCTGAAGAAAGGAAGTAATGTCATTTTGAAGTTATCCCATTAGTCTAACCTGCATTTTCCCCTCTAAACGGTTTCCCTTCATGTGGGTAACGTCTGTGCAACTGCCCACCTCGTAGCAACCTCCAGTTAAGATGGTTTGATTGTTTTATTTCTTTGAGCTACTGAGTCCCAGTTCCTTCGTCCTTGCCTAGCCTTTTTATTCCTTTGAGTTCTGCGCCAGGTCTCTGTGTGACTTTGGTCATAGAATGGGTAAGCACAGCATCCTTTCTTCTCACTTTTTTTTATTGAGATATAATTGACATATAACATAATATTAGTTACAGGTAAACAACATAATGTTCAATATTTGTATATATTGCCTTCTCACTTTTCAGGCCTGCTCTGTTAGACCAGGCAGCCGTCAGAGGGTCAGGGCTCATCACGCATGGGGCAGGTATTGTCAGTCTGAAAGGCCTGCTCTTTACTGAGGAAGATCTGGGATACCTGAGCACGAGAGAAGAGCCGGGACCCAACGCCTGGATCCTGGCTAGAGTAATGAGTGACTAGGCTCATGGCCCCAGAAGGAGTCTTTCCAGGCTTCTGTCCATTGTGGTTCTAAATGGTCCCTGGTCCCCCTCCCTGGGGCTCAGCCCTTCCTAGGAGGTCTCTCCAGTAAACACTCCCCTCTGCCCAGGATTGTGTGCCGGGGATTGTCAGGTGAGAAGGGTTAGCACCATATCTGAACACCTGCTGGGAACAAAACACCCCCACTTCCTTTCAAGGTGTGTTTCAAGCTCATTACCTTTGGCTGGTCTCCTTTCATCCCCATTCGTAGGAGATCTTTATCTGAACAGGAATCCTCCTCCTGGAATGCTCCCCGACACAGCCCAGCCCCTCCAGCTGGGGGTTGGCCTCTTCAGAATGAGGAGCAGTGATCTCTTCATTCGGCCCACCCTTTATGGTCACCTGTGAGTGTCATTTACGGGTCGCCTGCTGGAACAGGACTGCTGTTCCCATGCCGCAGTTCTGCTGGGAGTTGGGACCCAGTGGGCTGACCTGCCAGAACAAAGTAGCACCCTAGACCAGAGCCCCAGAGTCCTTGACACTGGGGCCCCTTGTTGTGGTTTTTGCCTAGCGCCACCTCCAGGCCCTTTGCTGTTTAGTTCCCCGGATGTGGACAGGTGCTGGGTCTCTGGCTCACCCTGGTTAGATCGAGGGAAATGTGCGTTCCCTGCAGGGTCCTATGTCCTCTCACTCCTACTGGTCTCAGCTGGCCTCTCCTGATACCAGGCAGGTTGGAGCAACTGGCACCTTTAAAGGGTCCAAGGCAGGGGTTTATAACCTCTGGCTGCACATTAAAATCACCTGGAACTTAAAAACAACATACTCACATTCATATCATCCCAAGCCTAGGCTGGTAGAATACAGTCCTCTGGGGGTAAATTTTGGGTTTGTTTTTATTTTAAGATTTCAAGTGATTCTAATGTGCCGACGGCTTAAAACCAGTGGTTTACATCAGTGGCTCTCAAAATGTCATCCCCTACTAGCAGCATCTGCCTCTCCTGGGAACTTGTTGGAAATGCAGATTCTTAGTCTTTACCCCAGACCTACTGAATCAGAAACTCTGTAAGGCGCCCAGATACATCTTTCTTTTAACAAGCCCTCCAGGAGATTCTGCAGCCCAACAAAGTTTGAGAACCACTGGCTTAAGGTATAATATTAATATAAAAAGCAAGGGAGTTATATGTGACCTAATGATACAACTATGTGAAAGCATCAGTAGAAAAGATTCACCGAAAAAGATTGGATAAAAGTAATAATAGTTCTGGGGTACCTGGGTGGCTCAGTCAGTTAAGCATCTGTCTCTTGGTTGTGGCTCAGGTCATGATCTCAGGGTCATGAAAATGAACCCTTCGTTGGGCTCCCTGCTCAGTACAGAGTGTGCTTGGGATTCTTTCCGTCTTCCCCTCCCTCCCCCTCTGCTCCTCCCCTGCCTTCCCCTCCATGTTTGTGAGCTCTCTCTCTCTCTCTCATAAATAAAATAAATGTTAATAATCGTAAAAAATGGTAACAGTTGTCCTGGGTAGTAGGATTACAGATTTTTGATTTTCCAAATTTTTAGGAATGTCATTATATTGTCACATACTCTTTTAAGAAATGGGAACTCTGGGTTGTGGTGGTGCAGTGTTTTAGTGTTTTGTACTGGCAGGTGGGGTTGAGAGCATCACGAAGAATGTAGCTAGAGGAATGACTCTTGCTTGGACAGGCCCGACACGGCAGGTTTCACCCGAGGCTCTGTAGCTTTCCTGGAAAGAATTATCCTGGCCCCTCTTCCTCTCGTCCTGTGGCTCTCGGCCTGGGTCACTCACTAGGATCACCTGCGCAGGGTGCGTAACAACAGATGCATGGGCTCCACCGCGGACAGCTGAGTCAGAAGCGCTGATGAAGGGGCTCAGGCACCAGTACATGGGGAGAGACAAACAGACCAGCCTGCCCAAGTGATTTGATGGACAGTGAGAATAGAAAACCTCTGTCCTTTTCCTTGAGATTCTAAGGAAACCAGGTTATTTCCAGAGGTCATCATCTGGGAGTCTTGGGAGCTTCCTAGCAGTGAGAAATGGAACCCCTCTGCCAGGAGAGCGCTTCAACCCCCCCGCCCCCAGCAAGTGGACAGCAGGTAGAATGGTGGGTCAGAACATGGGGGCCAGAGTCAGATGGCTTAGTGGTGAATCCAGGCTCTAATCACTTGCTTTATGCCACAGAAAAAGTGACAGGGTCCCTCCATGCCTCAGTTTTGTCATCTGTAAAATGGAAATTCCTCATCTTAATAATAGTGCCTACCTCATAGGATTATGGGGAGGATTGAATGAGCTAATACATGTAAAATTCTTAAGATATCACATAGTAAATATCCCATAAATGTTAGCTGCGCTGTTTCTTTCTTTTGTCCTTACTATTAGTGGTCTGCCTGAGCCCTCCAGAGCCCGGGTTAAGTTGAGTTGAATTGAACCGGTCACTGAACTGGGGGAGGTCCCAAGACGAATGGATGCTTCAAAAATTTCTTCCTCTTATCATTCATAGTTCACAGTCTTTTCTCCTTTTCCCATTTCTTCCATTGGCCAGTCCTAAGGGCATGAATATGAAAGCAGTTGCATCCTGGAGTCTAAGTCATTCAGAGACCCCTCTAAGGGTCAGTTATTATTTGCCCCCTCACACTTAGGGGGATTGCAGCCTTCTCCATTTGTCAGGCGTGACCTTGGGGGTGTCCCTGTGTGCTGGATGGGAGCAGTGACTTTTCTGATTGGCTCTACTTTTGTTGCTTTTCACAATATAATGTTCTGGAAAACCAAATACATTTCTGCTTCTTTCTTGCTCTCCACCTTTGGTGGGTGGTGTGTGTGTGGGGGTGTGTGTGTGTGTGTGTGTGTAAGGGAGTTGGTCTCGTGTTAGGAAACCCCTGGGAAAAGGAATGGGACAGCTTCAGGCTCAGTGGGAAACCGATTACAACAGCCTTTGCTGCTGCTATACTTTTACCTGGTGCCGGAAAAGGAGCCAGACATGTGAGGGGGACACTGACCCTCCTCAGAGAAGTCCCCATGTCACCATTGCATCTGCTTCAATACTTAGGCAGCCCCTAGATGTCTGCACTTCCTCTGAGGGGCTGGGACATCCCCAAATCTGGAATCCACAGCCACCCCCAGGCTCTCCATTTCTCTGAGGTCAAGCCTGGAATTAGAATTTGCTCCGTGTCCCTGGTAGACTCAGTCTGCCTTGGTTGAGGAACACTGGCTCCTCTTTGATGTGGCCCCAGTCCACTCCAGAGTCAACTTGCTTCATCATTCATGGAAGGCACAGTCTTGCCCTCAGGCATATCATGGCCTAGTTGGAAGGAAAAGCCGGAGCCTAGGGTGACACTCAAAACAGAATGTGGTAGTTTCCTAAGAGGAAGCTGAGGTGCTGTGGGAATGGAGAAAAGGAGTCTCGGAATGCTTCTTGGGGAATCAGAGAAGGCATAGTTTGGAGCAGGGCATTCCCTGGAAGAATGCCCACCCAGCAGAGATGCAGAAACTGGAAACCATGGGCTGTATTTCAAAAGGGAAGTGGACAAGTGGATCAAAACTGGCCGGCAGGAAGGGCGCCTGGGTAATTCAGTCAGTTCAGCATCCAACTCTTGATTTCAGCTTAGGTCATCATTTCAGGGCAATGAGATTGAGCCCTACATCAGGCTCTGTGCTGAGTGTGGAGCCTGCTTAAATTCTCTTTCTCCCTCTCCCTCTGCCCCCCCCATTAAAAAAAAAAAGGACTGGCCAGTAGGAAGCTTGACCCTTCAGCTGGAGCCCATCTGGCTATCCAAGTGATCTGATTGCCAACCCTTCACCCAGGTCTGTTTGCCATTGAAAGTATCCCACTGGTCTTTGCTAAGGCAAAGGTGCAGGGGTGTCAAGGAGGAGAGGGAACAGTTGGGGTGTCTTTAGGGGTGAGGGCTGCGGACAGCCGGAGGGAAGGAAAACCCATTTTAGATGGTGGATATTACCTCTTTTTTCCTATTTCAAGCTTTTATGGGGTGGATAGTGGTGGCTATTCCTCTTTTATAGGTGAGAAAATGGGTTTAGGAGAGTGTCGTGCACAAAGTCACCCGGTGTTATTAGTCGGAGCTGGGATTTGAACTGGGCTTGTCAGGGTCCAGTGCCTCCAGCCTGTCCTTCACCACAGAGGTAATTTCCTGCTGACTTTGGATTAGGAAGGTGCCTCCAGTCTGGGCCCATCTTGTCAGTAATTTATAGTTTCTAACGCGCCCTCCTGGATGTGACCTGGTTTGAACCACACAGCAGCATTTCCTTCTGCCTTCTGATTATTTATGTTCACTGGGCAAACCCTTTTGCCTCCTTGGGCCTCCACTTCCAACCAGACATATCTGGTTGCTGATGAGGATGTTCCTTGGGCTCCCCTGATCTGACACCCGGAGACTCCTTGTCCTTTGTCCTCTTTTCCAGGCTCTCTCCAGCGACTTCTCCCCATCAGGGTTTATATTTTCCAGTTGCTCAGAAGCACTTGAGTCCCACCATCCCGTCAGCCTCCCTCACAGTGAACACATCTGTCTCCTCACAAACATGACAAACTTCCCAGTGTTTCATAAGGCCTTGGGAACTTGGTGAAGGTCATTATCTGATGTCCTCAACAAGGACACGTGATGACAGATGGAGCCTGGGACCAGGCCCAGTGAGTGGAACCCGCTTGTTTTGCTCCATCTGATCGGCTGTGGACCTTTCCTTGAAAGAATCAAGGTTAAGCAGTGTGCACTGAGACAGTTGCTAGCCAAGGAAGGTCACTCCATCTCCTCTCAGACATTACCTTTTTATGAAGGCTTTTTATAGCCCACTTTCTTGGGAGTAACTTTTTTCTTAATTAAGAATTCTAATTTTAAAGTGAGCTCTGACCTCTTTCTTTATAGAATCATTCTAGTGCTTTGATTGCATTTCATGAGTAGAAATTAAGATCCTTTATTGTCTGCTATCTCTGTTTTCCTCCACGGCTAGTTACCCATGGCAAACTGACACTTTATGGAGATCGTAAATGGGTGTATCCTGCTAGAATATCAGTAAAGCTCTTTGGAAAGTTTTTATCGAGGTGCTAGAAGGTCATAAGAGACTATCATCCCCTTATTAAGAGACCCATAGGAGATGCGCAGGGTGTGTTCCAACATGGGTAGAAGCCGTGGATAAATGGTTTTTGAAGCAGGAAGTAGAACATCACTTCACAGCAAACTTGAGGGAGAAAGCAAACGTCTCCTTCACAATTTGAGGAATTTGTAGTTTGGCAAGGTCAGTTCTCTGGATAGAAGCTGATTTACACTGAAGAGAGTTATTCTGGGTGTTCCT